>NC_085136.1:83256024-83329464 GCF_035046485.1 Aedes albopictus | reverse complement strand
GGGAGTCTCCCAGAATCCTGGGAGGGATTCTCCCAGAATCCTGGGAGGGATTCTCCCAGAATCCTGGGAGGGATTCTCCCACAATCCTGGGAGGGATTCTCCCAGAATCCTGGGAGGGATTCTCCCAGAATCCTGGGAGGGATTCTCCCAGAATCCTGGGAGGGATTCTCCCAGAATCCTTGGAGGGATTCTCCCAGAATCCTGGGAGGGATTCTCCCAGAATCCTGGGAGGGATTCTCCCAGAATCCTGGGAGCGATTCTCCCAGAATCCTGGAAGGGAGTCTCCCAGAATCCTGGGAGGGATTCTCCCAGAATCCTGGGAGGGATTCTCCCAGAACCCTGGGAGGGATTCTCCCAGAATCCTGGGAGGGATTCTCCCAGAATCCTGGGAGGGATTCTCCCAGAATCCTTGGAGGGATTCTCCCAGAATCCTGGGAGGGATTCTCCCAGAATCCTGGGAGGGATTCTCCCAGAATCCTGGGAGGGATTCTCCCAGAATCCTGGGAGGGATTCTCCCAGAATCCTGGGAGGGATTCTCCCAGAATCCTGGGAGGGATTCTCCCAGAATCCTGGGAGGGATTCTCCCAGAATCCTGGGAGCGATTCTCCCAGAATCCTGGGAGGGATTCTCCCAGAGTCCTGGAAGGGATTCTCCCAGAATCCTGGGAGGGATTCTCCCGGAATCCTGGGAGGGATTCTCCCAGAATCCTGGGAGGGATTCTCCCAGAATCCTGGGAGGGATTCTCCCAGAATCCTGGGAGGGATTCTCCCAGAATCCTGGGAGGGATTCTCCCAGAATCCTGGGAGGGATTCTCCCAGAATCCTGGGAGGGATTCTCCCAGAATCCTGGGAGGGATTCTCCCAGAATCCTGGGAGGGATTCTCCCAGAATCCTGGGAGGGATTCTCCCAGAATCCTGGGAGGGATTCTCCCAGAATCCTGGGAGGGATTCTCCCAGAATCCTGAGAGGGATTCTCCCAGAATCCTGAGAGGAATTCTCCCAGAATCCTAAGAGGGATTCTCCCAGTATCCTGAGAGGGATTCTCCCAGTATTCTGAGAGGGATTCTCCCAGGATCCTGAGAGGGACTTTCCCAGAATCTTGAGTGGGATTTCGCCAGAATCCTGAGAGGGATTTTGCCAGAATCCTGAGAGGGATTCTCCTTGAATCCTGAGAGGGATTCTCCCAGAATCCTGAGAGGGAGTCTCCCAGAATCCTGAGAGGGATTCTCCCATAATCCTAAGAGGGATTCTCCCAGAATTCTGAAAGGGTTTCTCCCACAATCCTGAGAGGGATTCTCCCAGAATCCTGAGAGGGATTCTCCCAGAATCCTGACAGGGATTCTCCCAGAATCCTGACAGGGATTCTCCTAGAATCGTGAGTGGGATTCTCCTAGAATCCTGAGAGGGATTCTCCAAGAATCCTGGAAGGGATTCTCCCAGGAAGGGATTATCCCAGAATCCTGGCAAGGAATCATCCCAGAATCCTAGAAGGGATTCTTCAAGAATCCTCGCAAGGATTCTCCCAGAATCTTGTGAGAGATTCTCCTAGAATCCCCAGGATTTCCCCAGAGTTCTGGGAGAGATTCTACTAGAATTCTGGAACGGATTCTTTCAGAATTCTCGGAGGCATTCTTCAAAAATGCTGGGAGGGATTCTTCCGGAATCCTGGAAGGGATTCTCCCAATATTCAATATCTCACCATAAAATCCGTAGAGTGACACCGCACGAGTGCGCCTGACGGTAACATCTAACATGAGTAATTTCACTTGCTTTTATCGCAAATTGACGCCGTAAAATGCCATCCAACCATCCAAACAACGAACCAAGCCCGCCATTGCGGGGATCAGTTTTTTTCTGCCCGCAGCAAGCCCGGATGTGCTCTGCGGAAAAGTGAAAATATATTATTTCACTCTAAAATTGAAACCTACAGCCATTAAGATATCAAAATACAGTGTTGCATGTCCTGGAGGATAAGAAGGGAAACTGTCGGGGTCGGAAAACAAGATACTCATGTCCGGAAGCAGCTTTGAAGCGAAGTAGATTCCCTGCCAGCTGCACATTCCATGGAGCGGTTTCGTCTTTGAGTTTTTTTTCTTGCCTTTACTTCGTTGAGAAGATAGTTTTCCACAATTCACACGATGGAATGAACGGTTCGACCGAGATTGCATGCGATGTTATTGCATGCTGGTCATGGAGCACTGTGGAGCAAGATATGAGATTTGGTGGCAAAGCATCTATTCTCCTAATTCTGTCTTCTGTCTTCTGTCTTCTGTCTTCTGTCTTCTGTCTTCTGTCTTCTGTCTTCTGTCTTCTGTCTTCTGTCTTCTGTCTTCTGTCTTCTGTCTTCTGTCTTCTGTCTTCTGTCTTCTGTCTTCTGTCTTCTGTCTTCTGTCTTCTGTCTTGTGTCTTGTGTCTTGTGTCTTGTGTCTTCTGTCTTCTGTCTTCTGTCTTCTGTCTTCTGTCTTCTGTCTTCTGTCTTCTGTTTTCTGTCTTCTGTCTTCTGTCTTCTGTCTTCTGTCTTCTGTCTTCTGTCTTCTGTCTTCTGTCTTCTGTCTTCTGTCTTCTGTCTTCTGTCTTCTGTCTTCTGTCTTCTGTCTTCTGTCTTCTGTCTTCTGTCTTCTGTCTTCTGTCTTCTGTCTTCTGTCTTCTGTCTTCTGTCTTCTGTCTTCTGTCTTCTGTCTTCTGTCTTCTATCTTCGATTTTCTATCTTCTGTTTTATGTCCTCTTCTATTTTGTTGTACTTATTTTCTTCCTACTTCGTATGTTCAATTTTATATCTTATAATTTTATATTTGATCGTCTTATGCACATATTTTTTGTTTTTTTTTTTTATTTGATGTTTTGTCTTTGTTTTCTTCCTAATCTATCTGCATAGTTTATCTTATGTAATATTCTCATTTTTTTAATTTTCCTATTTTTTACTCTTCCTTTTCTGTATTTTGCAGCAATACTCAAATTAATATCACACTGTGCGCCGCAGTAAAATTGCAACCAGGACTGAAGGGTTTAATCGCTGTCACTAGCAGTGCTGTTGCGGTTTCCCACCAGCCAGCAGCCAGAGTCATCCACTCCCCTGCTGCAAACCCGTTTCCGATCGAAGCAGTAAAAAATGGCGAGAAACACTAATAGTTGTGGGCATCCCAGCAATGTAGCATGATGGTAATGCAGCACTCTCTGCTGCTTCCTGACGAGCACAAGAAGCACGGTCCGAACGACCGACCGACCAACCGACCGGGTTGCTGGCTGGTGATGCCTTTCCCAGCATGCGATTCTTTATGACACGAAGATGCATTCCTCAAGCTCACTCACTTCCTCCACCACCGAAGGAGAGATGGCAAGAATTTCCGCAAACCGGAAAGATGTTCCACCGGATTTGTGCTTCTGGCTTCTGGCTACTCGTTAGGCCTGTTCACCGGTTCAGTAGGAATCGCAAAACCTTGGTGTCGATGCATCGCTGTTCGTCAAAATCAGTTGCATGGAATGTCCTCCTAAGCCAATCGAACGGTAAATTTCCCAGTACAATGATTGAAAACAAACTTCTGAACCAGTCTAATGATGATCACCTCCCAGTTCGTTCGGGAATCGCTGCGGGAAAGTAGTTCTATCGAGAGGAATCCTTCGTCCTGATCGGTTGTCCCACTTGCTTAAAGGGAAAGCAGGAATCGAGTAAACATTTCTCATCTTTACGGAACGTTTATTATAAACTCGGGCACCACCCATACCCCCGCTGTGTCCATAGTCGTCCATCCTGGTTGCTGGTTTTGAAGTCTATCAAAAAGTTAAACATTTAATAGCAAGCGGAACGAACATGTGTACCTGCCCGCTGGTTGATGCAGGTTACGATACACCCAGAAAGAATCTGTATGAAAGTTTAACTTGATGTTATAATTTTGCGAAATTCCGGATAACTTTTCTATTTTGAATATCGCTTTTCACAACAAGAAGCTGAGTATCTCTTAATACGAAACAAATTTGAGAGCAGACTGGCTGTGGGTGTACGAAAAGCACTCTGCACCTCTGATGACGATGGGAAACAGGCTTGTCATTTGCTCCCGCAATGTACCTCAAATGCATGTTTTTGTTCTCTTTATCTTTGTACGCTCCCACCGCTATCATTTGTGCGGGAGCGTAGCGCGAGGAGGAAGCATGCGAAAACAAAGAGAAACATCAAACCACAAAAATCAGCACAAAGAGAAACATTTTTGTGCATCATTTTTGAGACTCCCGCAAAGTTGTTCGACAATTTCATCGGCGTTTTGCGCGGTATGATCGTTCCGTTCGCATTGCATGACACAATTGCATACATAAATACTTGTACGCTTGTTAATTACTGATTTTATGAGCATAAGCATATTTATGTTAACTCCCGGTGCACAAAGTGCCTCAATTTTGAGCAAACGCACTTTTTTGTGCAAACAAATCCGCTCATGCTTCGGTGTCACAAGCTACAAGCAGGAAGGTGAAAGAAACCGATATAAGCCGCTCTGGCATTGGATGCGGGAGCGTGGTGCAGATTTTTTGTTCTCTTGTTTTGCTCTGAGGAGGATTCCATCTCTGATGGGAAATACCAACTACAATGATAAAGCCAGAGTTTTCCTTCCATTGTAGCAACTCGACAAAGTGTACAGGAAATTTGAAACTAATTTCGGACTAGTAAAGAACGGAGCTAATGTTTGACTAGTGTTGTGACTACGCACAAGCCGTAAGATGTACACAATTTGAGGTATTCAGTGCCTTGGAATGGATGCATAAATTTCATTAGTTCCCTACTATTTTTTTTTGCAATGGTACTCCCTATTTTCTCAATAATCTTGGCACGAACTATAACAAGGATATGTAACTTCATTCTGAGAGGTTATTAATTGTTAGAACGATCATCCCTAACACGTACGGTAACGACACCCGTCCCGGCACATACTGAATGTTAAGGCACAGACCCCATCGAGCCCGAGCAGATGGGAATGTCAAACTAATAACTATCAAATCACATAATCTATTTTTATATCTTGTTTTGTTATTATTAACTTATCAAGGCATTTGTTGTCCATAACATGTTTTGTTTGACAATCCTATTTTGTTATGATCAATGTACACCCATAAAATAATATTTTAATCATTTGTTTTGTTATGGAACAAATTTAGTTATTATTATACTATTGAGAGTGTACCCGAGCAGAGGAAAATATCAAAATAATAACAACGGAATCACAAAACCTGTTTTTATATCTCGGTTTGTTATTATTAACTTATTAAGTCATCACCGTTCCATACCATGTTCTGATGGGCAATCTTATTTTGTTATGATCGTGCTCTTGGTATATTTTCTTTAAATTACATTTCAATCACTTGTTTTGTTGTAGCACAAGTTCAGTTATTATTGTGTCATTGAGACTAGTACAAATATTTGATCATTAATATTACAACATAACTAGCTTTGCAATCAAAACTACACCATTCGAGATTTTCGTTGTTCACAGCATTCCGTGAGGAACTGTAAGAGAAAATATTATTTTGTCATCAGTTCATCTTCTTACTGACATTACGTTACAGAGCCAACTTATCAGCCTTTTGTTTTATAAGCACTTTGAAAAGTATACCTGTTTTTTTTTTGTCCCAGCTTCAGTTAGGTATGAATACGAAAATAGAGAGTGTAATAGAGTGTTAGCCATTTTATGAAACATTCTGGATCAACTGGTGGAATTCAACGACGAACAACACATTCTCGACAAAAATGTAAAAAAATAAGTTATCAAGAACTCCATTGATTATTTTTAGACATTTTATTTTTATTGATTTCACTGCATCGAGCCCACTTAGATTAACTAGGATAAATGTGTCAATCAATGAGGTAATAATGTAAATTAATCTTATAAACAATAAACCACCTAATAAAGGGTTTCAAAACGACGGTAGTTTTTCATCGTAAGCTGTTTGGAAAATAAACGAGAACTATTGTTTCTCTCTGTTTTCGATAAGAAATCGCTTGCGACAAAAAAAGCGTCCCAATTATGAATGAAACATTTAATAATAGATTGTTGCGTATCCCATTGAATGCATATGGGACTTTGGAGGAGTTCCTATCCGCAACAGAGCAAATTTTGTTTTCAGATTGTTATCAATAACGTATTCATATCAAAATTTGTTATTAAAATATTTTCAAAATTCGCTGTTATTAAGTTGTTATTGAAACTAACAAAACATGTTATTAAACAGGTCTTCCAGGAACATTTTTTTGTTATAATATTTGTTATTTTGCCGCTTATGACAGACAAGTTTATAACAGGATATGTTATGTAAATAACATGAAAATAACTCTTTCCGCTACTCAGTTATTTTTCCAAAATAACACATTTTATTATGCTGTTGCTATTCTCGTCTGCTCGGGAGAGCAAAAACTTCTTACCAGCAACTTCTGTCCCAACCTCGCTATGGTACCAATCAGAAACTGCGAGCAACCTTAGAAAAGACCGGGTAATCAACCTCGGTGGGAGCTGTGGTCGTAGTCTGACAGGCAAATGGGGGTTGCTTCTGTAAGCCTGAACGTCTGTGCCCCAGGTTAGAGGAGACTAGTCAAAGTCCAAAAGCAAGTGAAAGATTCTAAGCACAACTGTTCTGTCTGGTTCTCCAGCCAAAAAATCAACAAGCAGTGTGTTGCGGTCACTTACGGGCACATAACTTCGGACGCTCTTTATAGCAAACTCGGATTAGGTGGAGAATGATTTAAGCTATAATATAAGTTTCAATCAGTTTGTGAACAATCGTATTAATGTCTATTTTATTTACAATTCTAAGTGCTTTTTGTAATAAACTGTCCGTGTCAAACTTGTCCTACAACTTTGTCTCTCTCCTGTAGTAATGAGTGTTTTATTTATTTAATTTGTTATGTACTTACGAAGTGTCCTTATATGTATGATTGTCGAAATATATGTTATGATTCTATAAGGGACTGTTCATAAACCACGTAGACCAAAATTTGGTCATCTCAGATCCCCCCCTCCCCCCTCGTAGACTTTTGTCCATACAAAAATTTCGAAATTTGTATGGATCGTAGACTTTGGCCAGACCCCCCCCCTCCCCCCAAAAAGTCTACGTGGTTTATGAACGGCCCCTAAACAAATTCTTCGTTTGCTACGTGTGGTGTAAATTCAATAGTACGTGTTCTACAATCAATTTATTATCGTTTCGTGTCGTGTAGATATAAGTTTATAGTGTGTGTCTTACTGTATGTCAAACGCCTGTCACCGTGACGTTCTACAATGATGTCGAATCCGGTCTATCATCTGGGGTCAGTGTTGCCGGGTGATCAGTATCTTCAACACAGTGAAAAGGAAACAAGAAAGAATAGTATCCAGATCCAATGGCAACGACCCACGTGATGGAAAAGGACTAGCGATTGGATACTTCATCTCTACGAGGAATGACAGATCTCATAACTTCATTGGGAGTACACGCAAACTAATCGATGCCCTGAAAGATCACGGATTCGACATCGTAGCGCTACAGGAGCTCTGTTGAAAAGGGTTCTGGACACGAACGTTTAGATGTACACTAAAGTTGTTTTTACGCGGTTTTTTTCGCACGCGTTTTATTTACGCGGTTTTTTAAGCCGTCCCCGAGATGCTGCAGAAGATCGTGGAAACAACCGCAAATCTAAACAACAGGCAGTGGTCACCACAGGCGTATGCACGATCAACTCTATGTGCTCTCTGAAGCAATTGGGGGACGACATGCTGAAGCTCGGAAGCCACGTGGAATATGCCTGCAAAAGAGTGAGCTTGGCGATAATGGCACTGTCAAAAATAATGTCAAACAGCTCGACAATAGCCTCGATACAGCGTAAGCTGCTCACGACAGTACCCAAGTAACATTTCCAGAGCTGTTTTGATTTATATTAGTTTTATGAGAAGTTTATACCGGTCTTTGACAATGCCTACGGTATAAACTTTATTAAATACTGAAAGCGATCTACAAAGCACGAATAAAATTTTCATAAAGCTTGTAAACACAGCAACCTATTTGATTTATAAAAGGTTTTATTGTGGATGTCAAAGACACTACAAAATAAATATTGGAGGAGTATTCACTGCGTGGATATCATGACAGCAAATGCACCATGTCATATAAGGTGGTCAAAACTAACGCCAACCTTAACTATGATTCAAATGCATACGTTATTGAAGTATTATTTGATTTATAATACGCCGTTCTCAAAGTTATTTCTCACAAACATGTTCTTCGAACAATTGTAATTCGTTCACACATTTCAAAAAATATTTGTGGCCATTCATAGCCGACCATAGTGAGCTGCTGTTCATGGTCGATCTGAGCGCCATCTCATAATGAGTAGTGAAAATCATCGATGTATTTATTGCCAGCTTAATGTGGTAACAACATGATCAACCACACTTATAGAGGCTATGACGAAGAGATATCAGGTTTATCGTCAAACAAACATTTTTTGTCGGAAAACAGCTGCTGCCATATTGAAATTTGTTGTATTTTCTTGGCACAGAATCGATAAATTAAGCGATATCCATCTACCTTGATATTTTGATGAGTTCTCCAGCGAATTAAACAAAGACACATTCTGGTAGAGGCATTAATGGGAGCAGTAGGTTAAAATTATTCACTGTCATTTTCTGTCTCGAATATAATTTTTCATCAAAACAGCACTATTGAGAGGGCGTGCTAAGTTTCAGCGCTTATTATCACTATGTTCACGGTAAAACTGATTCCGCATACACTTCACTGCTACGGAAATCGCTCAAAAGCCATTAATTCTTACTTGCAATTATCGCTTAAAATCGCAGTTCTGTGATGGCTTCAACTTTATTTGTTTCTGTTTCCTCACTCTGTTGATGTTGAATGAATTCTAGATGTCAAATTTGTTCAAACAAAAATGAACACGATGTTGGTTGTATTGCGTACTTATTATTGCTCTTAATGTTTCTGAGAAAACCTTTATAAGTGTGGTCCACTTGGTTAGGAAGCATTCTTATAGCGGTTGTCAGAAGGTTTTTATGGAATAGTTGGATTTATTAGCAGTTTTATGAAATTGGTTATGAAAACCACTAATAGAGTATTATAAAACTGAAAATGTTACTTGGGTATAGTAGTGGTCTTCATGTTACGGCAAAGCACTGCACCATGGTCCTCCCCCTCGAAGCCTATTTCCCTATACCTAATACACTTAACCTCTAAAGGAAGGTTACAGGAACATTTAAGAGGGTGCCAAGGGGTTTCAGCGGGGTACTAGGAGATCTCAGGGGGTTTGAGGGAGTTTTCGAAACCATTGCAGAAAATTTCAGAGAATTTTCGACGGTTTTTTTTTTGCGCGTTACAGATACGTTTTCGGAGGTTTCCGGAGGTCTCGCGTGCGTTACATGGAGTCCGATTGGGTCGTAAGGGGGTTTCGGAGGCATTACAGCTGCAACAGTTGATGCAGCCTCTGTACTGATTCTGCAAACAGCTTCTGGTCGTTCATAAAGATGGTGTGGGTTATTCTTGTACTCCTTCCCCCACTTTCAGTTGGTAGTCATAGTTGCATTGGTTGAGTGTTCTACTGAGGGGGTTAATCGAAGGCAGAGCCATAGCTGACTAAAGGTATCGCCTTGAAATATCCCCCTCCTGATGCTGGGAGTTCTGAACCGCAATACAGCTGTTCCGTCGGTAATTTGTAAAGAGCCGACTACTGATACCTACTGATACGCCATGCTCAGATTCCTTTGCTTTTCGGTGGCTTGACCCACAATGACTGCGTCTATGATGACCTGATCTCTGCAGCCTTGCGTGTTTTTGCAACACCCTTTTTGTTCCTCGGTCATCACGTTGTTGGCATCGCCGTGGGCTTGCATCCTCCTCGCTATTACCGACGACAGCACTTTGTACAGACTCGAAAGGCACGTTCTTTTTCTTGCTGAATCAGCAGTGTTTTTGGTCCTTCGGCAGAAGATACTAAGTGATACTCCTGGTCATGAACTCTGGTAACTGCGTGAGGTCCTATAGCACCATGTTGAAGGATTCAGCCATCCTCCCGTGAATCGTCGTGAGTTTTTAAACCAAAAATTGTGCACGAAATCGGTTCCTGGTAAAGCTCAATTTCTGGTATACCGGGTATACCTCACGTATATCCTGGGCGTTAACTACCACCGCGGTCATGTATCCAACTTCATTATACTGTCGCTCATCTTCTGCCAACCATCGTCGCTGTGTTGGAAAGGGTTCTTCCATAGATTGACCCAGAACTGTGTGCCGTCGCAAATCTCCGGAAGGCCTTGTCCATAATCAGGCTTGTCGTTTCGGATGCAGTTATAGAACTCCCTTTCGTTAATGTTGAATATCCGGTTATGTTCTTTCCGCTTCCATCATTCTCCATAACGCCGCAATCGTTTCGCTAGAACAGTCAACCGCTGTCCATGGGTATCGAGGATCTCCGTAATATTGACTTCTGTGAGAGCTCGGAGTTCTGCGAGCTTCACAATTTCAGCAACATAACAAACTAGCGTCATTGATCGATTCCCATGCTTGTACTGTGTTAATCGACCAATCTTGGTCTGCAATGTAGCGATCGGGTTCTCCAAACGTCGCATCCACGCGGGTTTTTGTGTGCTGGAACGTGTGCGGCCTTCACCGTCTCCTTGCGGGCGCATTCATAATCCCAGCGTCTTGACAACAACCACCGCTGCTG
The DNA here is from genome assembly GCF_035046485.1 of Aedes albopictus. Taxonomy (NCBI): domain Eukaryota; kingdom Metazoa; phylum Arthropoda; class Insecta; order Diptera; family Culicidae; genus Aedes; species Aedes albopictus. The sequence continues at coordinate 83,318,778 of NC_085136.1, read as the reverse complement.
AATGTACAGTAAACTGAAGATCCTCGAGGTTCTGTACGGCCTTCAAGTACTGTGGCAAAATATTTTGCTTTAGGATGCTTACTGTACTTGTTAACTGATAGGAATACCGCAGCTCAGCCCTGTCGTCCTCCTTAGTCACGGTTAGTCGACGACTAAGGAGCTTTATTTTTAAGTCAAAAAAGATTTTTTTCAAAATAACCATGTAAAATGGTTAATGTGATTATTGCCACCACCCACGTGGTGCACATTTTCAAAAAAAAAAAATCACTTCACTTCACTGAACTGAACTGAAACATAAGTATATTATATATAGTGAAATCACACCCTGCGTACTCCCTATGCATGCTCATGTTACGTTTGCGATACTGTCACTTGATTGGATATATTCCTCTTTATCTTATAACATGTATACCGTTGTTTTCTTGTGCATACATTTTGGCGTTTTAAATTCACCGAGAAAATTTTCTACTCAGTGACTGAGTTGGTCTTACTCTAAAATCGCCACTGAGTATAATTTTTTCTCGGTGTTTGTTTCTTCGTGGCCGTAATTTCCAATCAGAAAAAAAATGTGCACATTTGCATTGTTCCAGTTTATACAAGTCCGTGACAAATAAAAAAAACAGTTGGAAACTTCAGCACACACTTATTCTGGGGTAATAAGCACCAGAAGATGCGTCCAAATGCCTATAAAAGGGCATTAATTTATTGTTTTATTGCATGCATTTGTTGCAAAGACTTACATTCTAAGCGATCTCAAACAAAACTTCAGCCTTAATATAGCTCAGCTTTTGAAAATAACGTTTTTTGTGAAGACCAATATTACGGCTTCGTATGTTTATGCGGGGCAGTATCCATGCTCGGGATAAAATGCACTACAACATTGGGGAAGGATGCACTCAAACAAAGGGGCAAGACGCACCACAACATTGGAGCAAGATGCACTGTCGAGTTTATAAATCTTTTCCTTTTTTAGAGAAAATGCATTATATCTGAGGTTTTAAGACGAAAAATAGTTCAATTTCGTTTGCGATTACTTGCAAAGCGCTCATAGATATTATCACAGCTTGTTTTCTATAGGTGCGTTTTGCCCCATCACATGGAGTGCATATTGCCACAAACAAGAGTGAAAAATAAAATTGTTTAAAATATATAATTCACGTACATTACTGTTTAAGTTTTTCTTCTGCTTTGTCCGCATGTGCCTAAAACATTTTTGGCATTCGATTTGAATACAGGGTGCGTGCGGTAATTTTGCACTAACCTTCAAACAGGAATATTTCATTGAAGGGTTGCAATAAAAATATGAATCCCACATCATCAAATGCACCATATTTCTAGTGAACTGTGAAAAATATAAAACCAATAATAATCAAAAACGTGGTGGTATGAGAAAATATTTTCAGATCCTATGTTTTACACTAGCGCGCCCAATAACATTTCGGGTTCTACTATTTGTTGTGTAAATAAGACGAAATCAGTAAAATGTAATATGTAAAAGCACGATACACGAGACGTAATGATACAGATATGCTTCAAAAATTATAATTTAAATAATTTTGACGTGGTGATTTTAACACATTATCGAATAGCATCAATAAAAACTGGTTGTTTTTTCGATACACTGAGTCTAGGGTACAACTTTTTTTTTAGCAAGCATCCGATCACTTAGCGGTCTTCAAAAAAGATGTTCCGCATAGAATTCCCTATAATAATACTAAAAATAAGGGTTATTGAACGCTTCCAGTGCCATCTAGTGGCAGAAAACTAAAACTATGCCATTCCTGCACATATTTGTACCAGTTTTACCATATAAACTTCAGACTAGTCGAGCGATACCTAAGACCTTATCAATTCTGCTCAAATTTGTGCTGTAGCTTATGGGAGTCTAAATCAGCAAATTGAGGTGGTCAGACTTAGGATATTTTAGTTTTAAATTTTCTTATAAATGTTTGAGCAGCCCTAGTAGAATACCATTGCTCAAATTAGAATTTCCGACTTCTTCCAGTTATTTCTCCGCTATCTTCCATTCCAGCGATGTAGTTTTTTGTAGGTAACAAGCCTATGGAATCCCCCAACTACACTGAAAAAAATCAGCTTCATAGCGTTCTTGACAGCTGAGAAAATGCAGATAGTATGCAGCTGCTCCATATATTTATACTCAAGTTGTTCGCATTTTCGTCTTCTAGAAACCTCTTTTTCAAATTTATGGGATATTTTTGAACGGCACACATAACGATGATACCATTGGAGATCCTCGTACAAAAAAATATTCTAGTTTTACCTAAAATAACACAATTGTTGACCAAAATATAGAGAACAACACTAAAACGGTCTTGCAGCAGTTCTCAGGATCGTTCAAAAAAGGTTATCGATATTAGGACCACTTTTTTCTTCCTAAATCATTGAAATAATCACAATTGTTCGCGACAAAATCATTTAGTATAGATCTATTGTCGAATTATTTTTAAAACGTGTTTTATGATTACGATATGATTTAGTGCAAAAATATCGCACGCACCCTGTAGGTCGAATCTGCATAGAAATAACAGCACCTTTTCAGCGCCAGAACTATTTAAGAAATACTTAACTACCAATTACCGAAGTTAATGGCTTAAAATTTCCGAAAATCCTAAGCAAATTCTGCCGTGTGCAGCATAATTGTCCCTTGTTCTATGGGAAAAGTATCGTTAATAAATAGAAATAATAATAAATGTTCTATGGTAAACCTATACTGCACACGGCAACAAATTATCTGCAAAGTCGATTTCAATTTAATTGTGTTTCCAAGATGTTCCTAATTAATTTGCCGATTCATATTTTAAATCTAATTAATTTGGAAATCCCAAAGGATCTTTCAGCTTATTTCTGACGAAATTTTTAAATAATTCACCGGAGAAATCTCAAATGATCTTTTACATAAAATGCCAACGTCGTTTTCAACCGAATTTCTAACAAGTTTCCGGAAAAAATCCATAATTTGTTGTCAAGAGAAATTTTGCATGAAATTCCATGGGTTCTTCTACGATTTGAATATTGTCGCATAATCTGAATCTTCACCTAGAAATTATTTGAAATAAAATTTTTGGTACCCGGGAAATATTTTTAAAATGCATTCAAAGTTTGAATGTTTTTTTTTTTGTTTAGACGAGTTGTCATTCTATCGATGAGCTGTCATTCTATCCATGTAAATTGGAACTGTTTCATTCATTTGACTATCGAAACAATGTGCGAATGAAATACGTTATGCTCATAAAAATAAATATTTGTACTTTCGATTAAGCTGTAGGCAATACCAATATTTTTTATCTTTAAATAATCAAATTATCAAAGAATTTGTAAATTATTTTTTACAAGTTTACGAACGAACTCTCAAAAGAACTTACAAATAATTTGCCGGAGGTAATTCAAATTGAATTCCTAATGAAATTGCCAAAAAAATTTTTAAAAGATTTTATCTCAAAAAGTAAACTAAAACGAATGTACAAATAAATTGATGGGGTAAATTTCTTATGAATTCAAGAAAATTAAAAAAACAAACAATAACTCTTACAAGTTTTTATAGAAATTCCATATTTATTTGCCGAAGCATATCGCTAACAAATTTCCAAATAGATTGCAATAGAAAATCTCAAAGGTAGTTTTCTTTTAAATTGTCGCAGAAATTATCGAAAGAATTTTCGTTTAAATATCCTTACAAACTGAACACAATGAAATTGACAATGGAATGATCAAACGGATTGCCAACAAAAACATTTTAGAAATTTCCGTGAAAAATTTTAAAGGCATATCCGAATAAACTGGATAAGCAAATTTCTACCGAATTTCCAACGAAGTTAGGATAGAATATCAAAGAAACTGTCAAAGTAAAATTTCCAACGAAATTTCCAAAAGAACCATCACAAAAATAACAAAAAAATCTTAGAAATTTCCGAAGAAAACTTAAAGGAATTCTCTAATAAATGGCAAATTAATGATGTTCCCGCATTGATTGTCGAAGCCAACCACAACTGAATTTCTAAGGAAAATTACCAAGTTTCCGAAGATATTTCGTTCTTATTCGCCGAAGGAAATCTGAAAAGACCTTCCAAATCATTTGTCGGATTCTATTTGAATTGAATTTCCAACGAGTTTGCCGTAGAAATTTAATTGCGGAAATGACATAAAAAAACCGAAGATAATAGCAGATTATTGTTGTCAATAACATTACAAATAATAAAACAACTTTCAAATCATTTGCAGGAATCAATTTGAATTGAATTTCTACCAAAAAATTTAAGGAATCACCAGTTCTGTACTGTGTTGTTGTGGACGATCCGCAAATCGTCCTCCACTTGATCGGCACACTTTGCTCGCTGCGTACTACGAAAACCATTTTAATTGGAGTGCTATTCGACATCCTGATGACGTGACCCGCCTACCGTAGCCTCCCGATGTGTGAAAGTCGAAGATGTATCATTCACATACAAAAAATCCGAATGATTTTCTAACAAAATCGCCGAAACAACTTCCAAAATCAATACGGATGAAATTCACATAAATGTGTGTTTCTGAAAGAATTAAAATCCACAATGTCCACGCCTAATTCACAATGTGAGAACTCATTAATAAACACCAATCATAATTACATAGATCAAACATACCCAAATCTCCTGATCCAGCTCCAAGTTCCAATCATGTTGTTGCTCTGCAGATTCGGCGACAAGAGATATCTTCGAATTTTCTTTGCTGCTTCTAACTTCATTAACTTGGGTTAACTGAACTATGTCCTAATCAACTTTTTAAAACTTAATATTTGAACGATTTGATTTGATGAGATTAATTCTTGAATTTATGTAGCATCTGACACTTTTTCACAATATCAGAACCAACGCTCGCAATTTTGATTTGATTAAATCGTTATCACGCGCCAATCAACTAAACACCGGGTTTTTCTCAGCAGCGCCACCGCACCAGACAGGAACATTAGCACCACACACCAACCAAGAGTCAAATAGGCTGGGTGCCTTCAGTGGGACAAGGTTGACCCCAAGCTCTTGCCGAATCGGTTGACCAAAGGGCATTCATTTAACGGTATTCCTCAAAATAAGGGCCGCTACGGGGGATGAAAGGATTCAGATATCCCACCGAGCACGACGCCGAGTAACGGAACTCTTCCCTTTCAAAACTTTCTTCAAATTCCATTGAGATGACGAACACGAAACGTAACCGAATGTGCGATGAATTGGACGAATACTGTCCAGAGTATGCAAAATGAATGGACACACTGGATAAGGGGGACAACACTCACAAGGGTTGGGAAACGCGGACGCGACGGTGGATTGACCACTCCAGTTCAATGATGAAAACAAAAACTACTCGCAACGATGACGCTTCCGGATGTGCGCGGCGAAAACAGACAATTTCATGCTCGAAGGTGTAGAAGCTCTCGACGACTGAACTGACAAGGGATGACCGAAAAACTGCTTCTGCAAGTGACCAGAGCTGAACACATACACATAAACTGTACGCAAACCCGACTGCTTTCTGTACAGCATGTGTGTGCGTGTATTAATCAATCCGTACACGGTCGGGTCAGGTTAGGTTTTACTGCAAGCCATAATTGTGCGCATCAGAATGAGAGCGTTCCGCTCATATTCTAAACATGCACAGCGCATAAATCCCTCGCCCACCGCTATGAGTTATAATAACGCTAATAAATTCTAGTTTTGGGTGTATAAATTAGACAAAAAATATATGAACGATGATGTTAACAAACACAAAAAAATACATTAGTCCAATCAAGCTAATAGAGTGATAAGCTAAACAGCGTTAACCGCTGCGCAAATTTTTAGATTTTCTTGTAAACCGTGTGTCACCCTGCAAAGGTGAACACATTCATCTCCAAAGGATTCCTGCACAAATTCCCTCAGGCGGTCTTAAAGAGATTCCACCAAGGCTTCCATCAGAAATTTCTCCACGGAAATCTATAGAAATTGTTTTGCAAATCAACATCAACGAATTTGAGAGGAATTCTTTGGGGTTTATGCCATTGATTTCTTTGAAAAATAATCTAGGCATTCTTCCAAACATTCCTTTGCCTTCAAAATTTCTTCAGGAATCCATTACGTGATTCCTCATAGTACTTCTAGTAGTTCTACTACTACTTCACAGTACTGTGGTAATCCGTCAAGAATGTCATCAAAGATATCTCCAAAATCAACCCAATGATTCTTTCCGAATACATTCTTCGAGGATTCCTTTAAAAATTCCTATAAAACTTCCTGCAAGCATTTTTACAAGGATTCTTTCGGGAATTTTTCCAAAATTCCTTCAGAAAATCTCACAAGAATCCATTCCATACCTGATCAAGCCTGATCTCAGAAAATCATCAAAGGTATTTTCCATGAGGAACTCCTGCAAGATTCCTTCTTGGAGAAGTCTCTAAAAGAATCTTGGAGAAATCCCTTAAGGTTCATCTGCAGAATTCGTTGAAGAACTTCATGACATAATCCTCGAAGGACTTTATGAAGGGATCTAAAGAGGTATTTCTGAAGGAATTCTTGAAGGTGTTCCTGAAGGAATCAATTCAAGTATTCCAAAATCAATGCTTAGAAGAATTCCTGAAGCAATCCATGAAAAAGTTCTGAAGTAAATCTTAGAGGAATTTTTGTAGAAGTCTTTAAAGTAACTGCTAGATAAATCGTAATACATATTCCCGAAGGAATACTTAGGAAGAAATACTTCATGAAATCGTTGGATACATTGATTTCACTTATTTTTCATACGAAAGCAAAAAAAAAATCGACAAACTATTATTATTACGGATTTGACCTGACATGTGTTCAGATCTTAATTTTCATAACTGCGACCCCTGAATTTCAGCTGCTACCTTAAGCTAAGTCAACAACTGTGTTTGGTCCTGTAGTTAGGATACCAGGGACGTTTTCATAATGCTCATGAATTTTACTTCCATATCGATACTGAATTTCGTAAAATTCAATTTAAATTCTAACACATTTTTCTTTTAATTTTGAGGCCATCTGTTTGCCCCATTCCAAAAAACTCTTGATAATCACGAAGGGGCCCCCACATACCTATTAAAAGTTCTGCGAAGTGTTGAACTTATAGGAATTTTTCGCTATTTAAAGAACTTTATTCAAAGTAGTGTTAAAAAACCTTCCTTGATTTGGAGGCACCCTGAAATCGGGGGCCCGGTGCGGACCGCACCCATCGCACCCCACTGCACCACTGCCCCCCCCCCCCCCTCGCCCTCCGTAATGCTCGGACATACTCCCCATCCCCTATAGCGTTACGCAGTTTGTGGATGGCGCCTAAGCAAGAAATCTTCTAAAGATTCCTCCTACTATAACTTCAAAAAGCATCACTGTCAGAAAATTTCTTTGAAAATTGCTCGAACGATTCTTCCAGAGATTTTGTTAAGTTTTCACAGAAATTATCCTTGGCACTTTTCCAGGAGTTTCTCAAGAAATTTCTCGAAAGACAAATGTTAAAACTGGTCCACGGGTTACCCCAGGAAGTTCATCCGAAATTCCTGCATAAGTACATGCTTGTATTCTTTCGAGTTTCTCTTCAAACATTGCTGAAGGAATGCTTCCTGAAAACTTTTCTAGAAATTTCAATAGAAATTCATAGACGCAATTTTGGAAGGATTCTGTTCACAAAGATTCACAGATTCTTTCAGAAATTTATCTAGAGGTTTCTTTTAGAAATTCAGTTTGTTTTCAGGCACTTTATCAGAAATTATCACATTTTTTTCCATAAGTAGGTTGCATTAGGTATTACTCCATATATTCAGGGTTTATCACGGACATTTGCGTGGAAATTCTTCTAGAAAATTCTCAAGAGATTCTTCTGCAAGTTCACCCAAGAGTTTACGCAGGTATCCCTCTAGGCATTGCTTTTGATTTATTCAGACCTTCCTTCAGGTTTTTTTTTCCAAAGGTTCTATCAACACATAAAAACTTCAGAATCCTTAGCATTTTATGGAATTTATCATATTTTTTTTTCTATAAATAGGGTATCGCGCCACTTGGGCGGTGGCTTCTATATTCGTCTGTTTTCCACTATAACCCAGTCAATTTTGAACCAATTGACTTGAAATGTTGTACACGGGTAGATACTATACCTATCTCACCACATTCCAAAAGTTGTGTCAATTGGTTCAAATTTGACTGAGTTATAGTGGAAAACAGACAAATATAAGGACTGTTCATTTTATAAAGAGGACACCTTATTTGTGTGATATCTTTTTTATTTTTCAATAAAATCATTATTGGTTTTTTGCATAAATTTCCATAGCTATTCTACAGTGTAGGAAAAATATAACATTTTACAAATTGTCCTTAGTTATGGAACTGAAGCGGTTTTCTTTAAAACTCAATAAACCCCCATTTCTCAAAATTCTACACAACTTTCCACATACATAACTTTAAAATTTTCATGAACTTTTCAATGTGTTGGGATCTAATACTATTCTTCTAAAGGTAGAGTGTAATAGTTGGTCAGTAATAATGCACCAAGCATTATACAGCTTGATATAGTGAGTTGCCTTGTTATCAATGAAATTGATAAAAAATACTTATTTAAGTCCAGTGATGCAATAACACTACGGAATCAGTTCAAAATTTGTCCAGTATAGAAGAGAATCGCATTCTAAATGATACCGAAGAAAAATATGCTTTAAAGTACATTCTTCTTCATAAATTTAATACTTAATGATGGCCATAATGAAAAATTGCATACTTTTTGCTCCATAAATGCAAGTTTTTGATTCTAGAGAAGCTTATTATTATTTATTTTCAGCAAGGTCTGACCCTATGTGATTATATACCTTATTTGAAAATAACTACATGTTAATTTTTATTTTCAACATCATTGTTAAGTTGTATTTGCAATAGAGTACATCGTTATTTAGAAGAACCTTCAGAGAACGAAGCGGTTTTATCTCCGATAACTGCCATGAAGCACAGTAACCAAGCCAACAATGCTATCAAGAAGCGGTTTTCTGCATTTGAAATTGCATTATTAGTACTTTCGACGAGATCCATAGAAAACATTTAAAATTTAATATTTGTATACATTTTTGTTAAACAAATAAATTTTATTCTGAAAATCGAGTCCAATTTGTAACTTTAATATCTCAACAACCATTATTCCGATTAGGTTTATATTTTGCCAGAATATGTATCACTCAAACTGCTGCAGAATGGCAAACACTTTTATGCAATTAAAAACGATACACCGATGTTTTACAGAAATTTTGTGTTTATCTTTAGTTTTTGGGAATTGAAAAATTGATCTCTAGAAACGCTTTGCCACATTTCTATGAAGTTCAATAATTTTAACCCAATTTATTTATGTTTATTATCTGCTAATATAATGTACTGAACAACTAACCAAGGCTGCTCAAATTTGAACTACGCGTTTTCTTTTTATAGCCTTGCAAAGTTGTCCTCTTTATAAAATGAACAGTCCTTAGAAGCCACCGCCCAAGTGGCGCGATTCCCTACATGCAGCGGATTCTCCAGTTCTTCCAGATATTTTTCCAAAGAGTCCAAATTCATTTTATTAATGCCTTCAGCGGTTCTCTAAGAATTCCTCAAGAATTTTTAAAATGTTTCTGCAGAATTTCTCTAAGAAATTGCTCCATGGTCTGGAACCACTTGGGCAGGGGGACCTATTTTGAGCACTTGCTGATATAACTCAGCCAATTTTAAACCGGTTTTCTTGATTTTTGGAACACGATCAGACACTTACAGTATCTAGCTTTGTTTCAAAATTCGTCAATCGGATTAAAATTGACTGATCTATAGCAGCAAGTACTCATAATAGGTACCCCCAGGCGAGATGGATCTACATAGGTCTTAGCCAAGTCGAAAGACACCAGCAAAGAAAATAAAATAGATACCCCTGCCCAAATGGTCCCAGACCCTAGTTTAGGTATTTTTGTATAAAATTCGTTAAGAAAATGTATATGAATCTGTTTTGAGAACTCCTTCAGAGGTATCTACAGAATTCCTCCAGAAAATCCAGAAATCCAAGGATTCTTCAGAAATTTATTGAATTGCGGATTTTTTCAGAAACCCTCCCTGAGGTTTCTCAAGCATTTTTTCCTTGCTGATTTCTTTCATAAATTTCCATTGATTTTTTTTTCAGAAAATAAAAGGGGTATCCTGTTTCTTCCGATATTCTCCTAGATGTTATCCTGGACATTCAATATGAAATGGCTCATAAAATAACTTTAGAAATAGCTGCATTATTTTTTTGTCCAGGAATTCCTCCAAAATATTTTAAAGAATTTCTCTTAGGGATTTCTGAAGGTATCTCCAGGAGTTTTTATGGGATTTCTAGAGACAATTCTACAGGGGCTGCTCAAAAATTCCTTCAGGGATTTTAAAGTAATTCTTCTGCAATTCTTGTGATGTTTCTGGAAGAATTTCTAAATAATCACTGGAGGAATATCTGAATAAATTCTCCAGGGATCTCTAAAGACGTCCCAGAATTTTTTTCTTATAGAATCACTAGACCAATTTCTAGAAAAAAAAATCATTGTAAGTATTTTTGCAGAAATCACCGAAGGATATCTTGGAGAAACCCTGGGAAGAATTTCTGATGCAATCCCTTTTGGATTTGTAAAGAAATTTTTAGAAGAACTTCTGAAAAACTTTTTGGAAGAACTTTTGAAACAATCTCTTGCTGAAATTGCTGAAGAAATCTCTGAAATTCTGAAGAAGTCTCTGGAGATAAAAATATCTTTGCAAAGGAATTTCAAAAGGAAAGCCAGCAGAAATTTCTGAAAGAAACCCTGAGCAGTTCCGTGGACTCTCCTCAGAAGTGTCAGTATGTATTAGTACACTTCAGCGAAACTCCACATTCGGGGGCAAGAGTGGTGAAGAAATCTTCAGTGGAATCCCTGCAGAAACCATAACGAATGCTTTTGAATCATTCTCCGGAGGAATATTTGAAGAAATCCCAGGTAAATTCTTAATTATATTTATAGGAAAATTCCTGGAGAAATCATTTATTGAAATTGTTGGAGAATTTCCTGAAAGTGTTCTTGTAGAAATCTGTGAACGAGTTTCAAAAAAAAAAATCAAATACCTGAAGACACTGCATTGTGAAGCGTCTGCAAATATCCCTAGAAAAACTCTTGAGTTATTTCTAAAGGAATTTCTGTTTAAATTCCTAGCAAATATGTTTTGAAAAAAAATGTAAAAATATTTGTGGATATATCATAAGAGTTATCCTTAAAGAAAATGCCTTAAAGGAAATGTCTGAGGTAATACAATATCTGGAAGGAATCCTGAAGAAATCTCTGTATGGACGCCTGCAGGAATATCTTATCGTACGGATTCCTGTTAAAATCTATGGAGGATTTTTCAAGGAAAACCATGGAAACTTTTCTAGAGGAGTTTTTGAGAAATTTCTAAAGGATCCTCTAACGAAAACTCCGAAGGATTTTCTAAGGGAAATTCTGAAGCGATAAAAGGAGATGTTCTAAACTACTTTCAAAAGAAATCTTTGAAAGATTTTCCGAATGGAATTCTTGGTGGATTTTTATAGAAATCCACGGAGTAATATCGGAAGGACTCCGGGGAAGATTTATTTCTGGTAGCCTGCAGATAACTTTGGAGAAAATTCTAAAGAAAACTAAGATTTTTTGAAGGAATCAATGGTTCCAATTCTGGTAGCCTGCAGATAACTTTGGAGAAAATTATAAAGAAAACTAAGATTTTTTGAAGGAATCAATGCATTTTGAAAAAAATGGCACAGGTAACTTTTCTTTTCTTATTATCAGCCGTACACAATTTCCTAAAAAAAATGACATGAGCTATCACTAATGACATTATAATAGACTCTACCGCCTTCCAAAATATAAAAGCTCCTTTTTTCTTTCACGACAAGGTATTGGAGCGTAAACAAAATTTTAAATATCATGAAGGAAGTTTTTTTGTAAGCACAACAATATCGAAAAAATCAATGAGATGATACCTTTATACTTAAAAAATGGAAGAAAAATTCCAAATTCTCAATTTCGTAAAAGAGTTTCTTCACACCTCCTCTGGGGCACTAAAGCTTTGATTATTACTAATGGTAATTTTACATATGAAAAACCACATTAAAGTGATTTTTTTTATATTTGGGAGAGTGGATGAAAATATTTAATATCACAGTAGTTTTTACTGATATAAAAGTGTAAAACCATACAGACGATTCAGAGTACATTTTAATATCATAAATGAGACTTTTTTACGCGTCTATAAGTGGAAAAATGCAATATTGACAAAGTTATTTTTTCTGATATTTGAAAGGACGTAAATCATCTAAAATCACATAGGCAATTCTCCAATATTAGACAGAGCGCAAGAAAAAAAACCAATTTCACAAAAGTTCATACAATTATTTGAGAGCAAAACAATAGAAATTTTTTTTCTTACATACCTAAACCAGGGCAGCGAAATTTTACCCAAGGGAGTGGTTTTGGGGGTTCACCCGTCTTATTACCCAAGTTCCATATAGTAGGCGCCCCTCTGCATTTTACTGAAAATACGAAAAAAAAAATCCTATTTTGCCGCCTTTTCTGAGCACTAAAATTTTCAAAATCACTAAAGCGATTTTCCCAGAGGCTGTTTTCTTATAGACCACAAGTTCCCAACCGATGGTCCGCGGCCCCCTGGGGGCCCGTGAAACGCTAGGGCCCGTGAAAGTCTAGAGGGGCCGCGATGTTACCAAAAAAATGTTAAATTTTTAAACTACTTTGTGCAAATTATAAAAAAAATCAATTTTTTATACCGCTACCCCCAAAAGCCACAATTTGAGGACCAAATTTTCAGTATAAAACGCCTTTGGAAGAAAAAATTTTCGGCTGCGCCGCTATTTTTCAGTTACGACTCAAATTGAATGAACATAATATCATTGTTTACGAAATATGGGTGTCGAATAAAAAAAAACATATCATTGATCGTCGAAAATCCCTCCCACAGTAAATTTCTGGCTACGTCAGTCTTCCCAAAAAACTCGGTTTCGTTTATTTAATTCGTATTTTTTTCTAAAAATTTTCATTGGGCCGCAGATGTTTTGACAATAGACCATTCCCGTCTGACCTAACCCCCCTTTTTTATATTTTTCTTCGAAAGACACGTGTTTTTGATGACTATTACCGCTTTCAGATTTTTTTTATATGTACTCCTGATTTTCATACAAATTTTCAAAAACTGGGAAATTCACCACTTTTTAAATAAAAATCACCATGCGAAGTAATTTTTTGTGGGTTTTGGCAATCCTGAAATGGTGATCTTTTTTTTCACCTCGAGAAATGAGAAACGTCTGGGAGCATTTTTTTTTTTTTGTTTACATTCAGAAATGTCAAACTGCACGGCTCGCTCGATTTCATCAGGAACAGTAGCAACAGCAGCGGATCGGATTATCACGCGCCGAGAAAACCGTTCAGTACCCGGAGCTGGCCTTCCGGAAGGAGGTTTCCGCCGAGAAGGTGAACACGCTGATCTAAATTTACGAAACGCCGGAATCGGGTTAAGTACTGTTTCTTTTAATTCCAGCTAAGTACTTAGCTGGAATAAAAGGAACAGTACTTAACCCGATTTTCGTTTACTTACAGGTATTCCACTAACACGCCCAGGTTCATCATCATCGGAATCGATGGCCAAGATGCGCAACCGGTTGCTTCCGACCACTCCGAGCGTCAGTGCATCAGCTGCAAGTACTTATTCCTCCGATTACCATCGCCTGCGGCTACAATCGTATCCCGAAGACTTTTCCCGGAACCATGCACATCGCCCGGCAGTTGAACAAGCTCACCGAACAGCTCCGGGAGCAAGTTGCCAAAGCTAGATTCACCGAAGGGCACACCTTCAGCCTGTGTTCCCGGGATGACATCGCCAGCAAGCTGAACCAGGAAATTGAGTGTTCCATCGTTCACATTATGCCTATTCGAAAACCAAGTTCCGAGTCGTCCATACCACTCTCATCCCAGGTCTGGCCGCCAACCGGAAGATGTCCCTCCCGTTGTAGATCTTCGAAGTGTCCGACGTGGCCCTGGCGGATCCGGACGCGGAAGTTGGTGCTCACAATCAGCGCCGTCAACTGCAACAAAACGGCCGGATTCGAAAGGGTATATGATATGCTGCGATCCGCGGATCGGGGTGCTGCATTCGTTCGAGATGGGAGAAATTGGACATTGTGGCTATTCGGTCCAGTGAAGAAAATTGATAATAAAATACACTTCCGAGAAGTTACTTCTCGGTCAGGATAATTTCGGTCAGATGCGTATTTCATTTGAAAAACACTCATCACACCTTGTGGGGACTGCCGGTGAGAAAGAGCGAAATTTTTTTTTTTTCTAATAAACTGTGACATTTTCTTGTGCAAACGAAGACTGGCGCTTGAGCCTAGCTATTTAGCACTGTAGTTGGAGGAAATGCCAATGCAGAACCCATTGCTTCCGGGAAGGTAAACCCAGCTCCCTGGGTTTGTGGGTTGGTGTCAGGCCCTGCGAGCCAGCCGTAAAAAAGACTAGCACCGGAAAATCAACAAGAGAAGAATGCGAACTGATACCAATGGCGACGACCACAGCGACTTGCGATTGGAAATAAATAAATATGTACAAATAAGATCAGGAATGCATTTAACCATCGCGGTCATGATTTGAATGTGTAGCATCCACTCATTTGTGAACTTGGGATGACTTTGTGAACCTAGTTAGCTATATAACAAACAAAACAAATATATCAAATAATCCCTACTTCATATACTTAAAAAAGGAGATCAAATTCAAGATTAAATGTTTTTGCATCACCATGCAACTTGGGAGGACTTGGTGAACCTAGTTAGTTATAACAAATTCTGATTAATGGCAAATATTCCCTACTTCATATACTCAAAAAAGAGATGAAATATTTTTGCATCACCATGCAACTTAGGAGGATTTGGTGAACCTAGTTAGTTATAACAAATTCTCATTAATGGCAAATATTCCCTACTTCATATACTTAAAAAAGATCAAATTCAAGATTAAATGTTTTTGCATCACCATGCAACTTGGGACGACTTGGTGAACCTAGTTAGTTATAACAAAAAGTTAACAAATTCTGATTAATGGCATATATTTCTAACTTCATATACTTAAAAAAAGAGATGAAATGTTTTTGCATCACTATGCAACTTGGGAGGACTTGGTGAACCTAGTTAGTTATAACAAATTCTCATTAATGGCAAATATTCCCTACTTCATATACTTAAAAAAGGAGATTAAATGTTTTTGCATCACCATGCAACTTGGGAGGACTTGGTGAACCTAGTTAGTTATAACAAATTCTGATTAATGGCAAATATTCCCTACTTCATATACTCAAAAAAGAGATGAAATATTTTTGCATCACCATGCAACTTAGGAGGATTTGGTGAACCTAGTTAGTTATAACAAATTCTCATTAATGGCAAATATTCCCTACTTCATATACTTAAAAAAGATCAAATTCAAGATTAAATGTTTTTGCATCACCATGCAACTTGGGACGACTTGGTGAACCTAGTTAGTTATAACAAAAAGTTAACAAATTCTGATTAATGGCATATATTTCTAACTTCATATACTTAAAAAAAGAGATGATATGTTTTTGCATCACCATGCAACTTTGGAGGACTTGGTGAACCTAGTTAGTTATAACAAATTCTCATTAATGGCAAATATTCCCTACTTCACATACTTAAAAAAGATCAAATTCAAGATTAAATGTTTTTGCATCACCATGCAACTTGGGACGACTTGGTGAACCTAGTTAGTTATAACAAAAAGTTAACAAATTCTGATTAATGGCATATATTTCTAACTTCATATACTTAAAAAAAGGAGATTAAATATTTTTGCATCACCATGCAACTTGGGAGGACTTGGTAAACCTAGTTAGTTATAACAAATTCTGATTATTGGCAAATATTCCCTACTTCATATACTTAAAAAAGGAGATTAAATGTTTTTGCATCACCATGCAACTTGGGAGGACTTGGTGAACCTAATTAGTTACAACAAATTCAGATGATAAGCAAATTTCACTTACTCCAGTCTCTTACCGATTTGGTGGGGGGTAGGGCTTTGGTCACAAGTTTTCACAAGCCAAAAAAGACGGAATATTCCATAAACAGTTTGCATATCCACTGAAAAAAAGGCAAAGCTTTTTGCGGAGTTTTCCGGGTTTTTCGGCTTTTTTTTGGGATATTCCGGGTTGGGAAAACTTGTGTTGCCCCTCGCTGATTTTAGAAGTAGGCATGCCACAAGATAGCATAAATTGCAATAACTAACATTGTTCAGAACTTTGTTGCTGTTTCGGATATGTTTTGTCCCAACAAAAGAGCACCCCCTACCCCACGGTACTATTTAATTATTATAGAAGATATGTATACAATCAAAAGCCGTTGAGGCTCATCCATGGCTGACGGCGACGAGAGTGAAATCCATGATGATGCTTTGTTTGATAGACAGAAATAACTGTAAGTAATGAGAAATAAATAAAAATTAACAAATATTTTTTACGAATAGGGAAATAAAAACCGGATAAGTATACGTAAATAATTTTATAACATTCCAAATGGTCACGCGAAAACCTGAAAATGGAAAGTATTTTAAGGACAAACGTCTTGAAATCCCGCTTCAACAGTGCATCAGAACTTCAAACGCACAAATCTCAAGAAGCAAGCTTCAAACAACAGTGCGTTTTATTATTCTGTTCTTGCTCACTTGTAATAATCTTAAAATAAGAAGCTCAGGTGCGCTGGTTTTGTTCACGAAGAGATTTGTGCCCTCGAAATCGTAAGTAGGCACCAAAGTCGGCCATTGTGACGGCCATTTTGGGATTCTAATAAGTCTGTCCTTAAAACAAATGTAATTTTTGTAAATAAATAAAACGCCTTTTATTGTTATGTACAATGCAAGCGAAAAATTTTATAATTTGTTTTAGAGTTCAGGAATTGTTTGTTTCATTTGCATGGGAACTCCCCTTCCCAGGAGGGGGAGGGGTCTCACATCACAATAGAAACATTTCTTGCCTAAAACCTGCACATGCCGAATTTGGTTCCAAGTATTTTATTGGAAATTTCCACGGGGTCTCAAATCATCTTAAGAACCGTCCCCAAAAACCCCTCAAGTTTCACGCCAATCTGTTCAGTAGTTAACGAGTGTACCGTCTACCCCCGTTGGTTTGAACGACACCTCATGCAAACCAACGGGGTTCATTTTTAATTTGAACGTCTAGCAACTCTGTTAGCATCGAAAACCACACTACTGGCAACCTGATTTGGTGTTTTGTTTTGGTTCTGCGTTCCGTTTCCCACCGTTCCATTAGCAGAATGACGTTTGAACCATTTTTAGTTTGAACGATGTGCAGATTAGAGGGGGTCAAACTAAAAAGTGTTCAGATTACATGCGGTCAAACCAACGAGGGTAGACGGTATAAGGTTCAGACAGACAGAAATTCATTTATATACACTTCCCGTCAATAATATGGAATCCTTGCAATACTCATAGTATTGCAGCACCCAAAAAGTTTGGCATCACCTTAAATAAGGATAAAAAATGGACTGAACCTAGAACCAATTAGGTTGTGGGTACGAGTTGCATTTTCAAAGCGAATTAGGGGGGTCATAAGTGTGGCGGGGTGGAGTTTGTGGTTAAAGTCTACGCTCCAAAAAAATTTGTGTATAGACAGAAGTCTACGAGGGGGGAGGTGGGCTCTGAGATGGCCCAAATTTGGTGACGTGGTTTATGAACAGCTCCTTAGAGCAATTCTTTATACATTTTCTAATTAACTTATTGTGGAATTTCGAATGATATTTCCTTAAAAAAGATCCCGGAAGGAAATTTTTAAACTAGATTTCTTCACCTACGCTTAAGTCTTAACCCTCCTTTTGCATTAGGGTCATTGTCTGACCCAAACCGTACACTACGTCAGTGAGGGGCCGTTCATAAACCACGTAGACTTTTTGGGGCGAGGGAGGGGGTCTGGCCAAAGTCTACGCTCCGTGAGAGACAAACATATGATTTGCATTAGAAACAACATGGGACTGACATGCCAAGAGGGGCAGTGCAGGAATTTGTTGAAAATTCATAAAAATTTATATATGATTTGGTATTCGAAAGGATTCTTGCCAAAATTGGCAAAATTTTTAAATGAACTTTTAGCGAATTAGAGAATTTACTATTTACTTACGATTACGATTACGAAGACGATGGAATAGCATGAGAAGTCATCATTTGCGGAAAGTGAAGGAATCAATCGAATCTTGAAAGGATACTCGCTCACATAAGGATCAGCAAAACATTTCCCGATTGCGGACAGGTCACTCTAGGCTGTCATACAATATGGGAGGCCGCCCATTCCGGATACAGTGCCCAATATGTAATGTCCATGCGACGGCAGATGTACTTTGCGTTTGTCCGGAATATGAGTCTTCCAGGCAACTTCATGGCTTCTCCGGAAGCATTCGGGATACACTTAGCAACGATCCAGCAGCTGTGAAAGCTTTATCCGATTTCCTCAAAACTGCTGGACTCTTCAATAAGATTTGATCATTCAAGATCGAGTAGTCAATTTGAGGAGGAAACTCGAAAACCGTGACGCACTCTAGTTATTAATGTTGCTTTGTTAGTTTTGTTTTAATTTGTTGTCTTTGCTTGTGTAGTAACCTCTAAAAGATAAAGCGGGAAGGGGTAATTTTGGTTAACTTACCCCTCTGAAATCGGATAAGATAGTTAATCTGACTAGTAATGAACCCTCCTACTGAGGAAAATCACTTTAATAAAAAAAAAATTACTTACTCATGTTCAATCAGCAGCGGCATGAACTGAAGCGCAGTTTCCTCTCTGCACCATCCAGCGCCACCGACAGTTCGTCCGGTATGAGAAGTGGTTTCGGGGATGCAGTGCCCCAGCCGATGGCGCGGACATGCCACCTGCTCAAACGTTCTTCAAGAGCTCGAGCTTTGTCACTTGTCGGGAATATTTCCGGCAGTAGAATAACCTCCTGTTGATTGCGTCGCTTCAAACTGTCGGCCCTCTGCTGGCATCGATGGCTTTTTTTCGGGTTTCCGCGTGGGCGTAGTGCTCTCGGACGAACTTCTCCTCGTAGGGATCGTATTTGTAGCACCGACGAACTTGTACACTTCCTGGTCCACGGAAATGCCCCTCTGGTAGCTGCAGCGCAACCCGTGTTTTTTGTTGATGTTTACACTTTGGTCGGTTCCGAATAAAATCAAAACAAACGTCTGACAGTTTGCTCATCAGAAACTCACCACATCGCTGCGGTCGAGCCATAGAGGAGAAAGGGGTTCAACAGAAATTGGGGTGAATTAAAATATAGGAGACGGTAGGGTTAAAGCGCTACTTCGCAGGTTTTTCATTGTTTTTCAATAGTTAGAGGCTTTGAAACATATGGGTTCCTTGGGAAAGTTTGCTCAATAAATTACCAGAAAGCCGTAGAGCACATAAAATTTTTTCACGGGAATGGTCTATTCTTAAAGGGGGTCGTCACCTCAAAAAGGTTGGGAGCCCCTGTTATAGACTGTTTCAGAAATTATAAATACACAACGATTGACTGTCATTTCAATTTGAGCTTAATAATCAAAAAAGTTTATTCTAGCTCTTATTATAGTAAACAATCTAACGAAGCAAATAATACCAACTTTGTTGATGTTGTTGATGAAGTAAAAAAATAGGGCTCTGTAAATTATATGAATAAAATGTGAATTTGCACAAAGTGGTAAAAAAATGTAGCATAATGGAAAAGAAAAAAAAAACGTTTAAATAAAATATTCAATTTCCAAACACAATGAAAGTTACTGTATCGATAAGAAAGGATATTTATAGATTGGTAAAAGAAATTTTAACTGTAATATTTGATGAAGAACCCTCATTACAAATTCTCTCAATGAAAACAATTTTATTTAAAATTTCTCAACAACACGGGTAGCAACAATTGTTAAGCAAACGAATGTCTTAATTACTGCTTATTGCATTTGTTTTTATGATATGACAAGCGTTGTCATCGGAAGGGTCTGCTGAAACAATAAAATAGTTCAAACTGAATGCGTTCAGAAAAGATAAGAAACTGTATGGTAGTTCTGATGTTCCGTATAAGACCTTAAAAAATAAGAAATTTTATGTCAGAAAAAAATGTTGTGCAAACGTCTTTATCGATTTTTTCCAGGATTTGATGAACGCATTTCCTTGACAACTTATTATGAAAGCGAATATAATAAAAAGGAAGACAATTACTGGTATTTTGTGATAAATTATGTTGAAATCATTACAAAAACACCTTTGCACTAATGCAAATTGGGCGAATGAAGTTCATTGTTGGAGAAATCGACTGTTCTTGAAAAAAAATGTCACTTGAAAGGACATACAAAAATAGGAGCACAATTTGTTGTATTCTGAAAGAAGTTGGCGGAAATCACCAGAACAGTTTATTTTATTCAATAAACAAAGAGTATTTATAATTTCTGAAACAGTCCTTACATAAGGTGACGAAGGGTATTATCAGCAAGTTTGTTCTCTTCGTCATGGGGCGTATTTGTCGGCCAAATTGCCTGAAATTTGGGCATGTAACTCAGCTTGGTTTGGGAGGATTCGAGGCCATCATTGAGTTCAACAGAAACCCTAAGACGAAGAGAATGAAACTGCCGAAAATACGTAAGTGCCCCAAGTTGTTTTTCTTATTTGCGAGGGCGTTCATACTTAAATCTATATAATTTGCCGCCATAATACCATATGTCCCAGTTGCAGCTATCCACCATCAGCACCCAAGCCGCCCATCGTACTCTCGGCATTCCAAGGATTTTTGAACCAAGCGAATCAGTAGCGCACACTAATTTTGCCGCGCTTTTTCGGCATTCTCAGAGTGCAACGAGCTCGTGGTTCATCTTTCGACGCCACACACCGTTCTCCTGCATGCCGCCAAAGATCGTCCTTAGCACTTGTTGCGCAAAGATCCCAAGTGGTTGCAGGACCTCCTCGTCCTCGAACATGGTCCAAGTCTCATGTCCGTATAGCTCCACCAATATTATTAGCACCGTAGGGGAACAGAGCCCAAAATGCCAAGATGGGGTAAAATGGCCCAACTCATAAAATCATTCCTGAATGGGACTTGATCATTAGTATTGGTGAATGGTGTCAAGATACGTTTGCATCGAACATTCTTCTAGAAGCTAGGCCACGAAACCCACGAAAAATCTTTTGATTTCCCAATGAAAACTGGCAACTTCCGGTTTTTCGTGCTTGCAATTAAGGTTTTCTATTGCGATCATCGTTTTGCGGGGAGGGGGGTAACACTCCATTTATTGAGTATACGAAAAAGCGGGACAGAGGGGGGAAAAGGAGTCGGAAATGCCCGAAAACTGATGGACGTAATTTTTGAATGTTTTCATGAAGTGGCATCTTACCCCACGGCAGATGGTCGTTTTGCACCACTTCCGTTTTACGAATTAGTTTTTAAAGTCGCTAAAAATCGATGAAAATACAATAATTTAGTGAATATTTTTGCTGAAGTATCGAGCAAATATTGTCTAGTTGCTGTTACCACTTTGAAAGCCTAACAAATGAGACTAATTATCATTGAAAACGATGAAAGTTTGAAAAATGGCATTTTACCCCACTTGACCCTATATGGTACATTTGGTGCATATTTCTTGAACGTAGTTTCTTCCAAGGACACTCGTAGGAACAACTTCCACTGATGATGCGCCTTCGTATTGTTCGACTGTTGTCAGCCGTTAGCAAAGACCGAGGTACATATACCACTTCCGCCCTATACCCAATATTATTATCAAAAAAATTCTTTAATAATTGCTATATTGTTAAGATATTGTACCGCTTTATATATTTCCTGTCAGCATACTATACACTTAAAACAGTAATTATTGTGTTTAGCAGCATTTCTATCGAATTTGCACTCGCTGGCGCCCTTATCAACTGTTTTGTGTAGCAGCGCCCACCCCACCATCAAACGACTAAGAAGCTCGTATTTTACGACGACAGGGCTGCCGCAGCTTTGGTATTCGGTGCCGGGACATGGGGTCTGTCCCATGGAACTGCGTGACTGCTGTAGCAGATCGTTCATGATTAACAAAATTTTTAATCATGATTAATCATTGATGATTAAAATTCCAATTTTGGTGATTATTGATTATGATTAATGATTAATTTGATTTTGAGGATGATTAAAGATTATGATTAATGATTAACATTGGTTTTATCTGTGATTATTGATTATGATTAATGATTAAAAATGGCTCATTGATTAAAAATCATGATTAATCATGATTAATCAATCACAAAAAACTGGAAATGATTAAAATATACTTTTTGTTCAACATGTTTCTGAAGTTTCAAAAGAAAAAGGTAACTCTGTCCGGGAGATTTTTAAAAAATGAATCATAAAATATATTATTTAGAACAGCATTTGAACCAATTTAAATTGGATCATAAATTTTATATGATGAATCATTTTTGTGATGAATGATTGATGATTGATTAATATTTTTTCTTATGATTATGATTACTGATTAATGATTAGATTGCAAAAATAGTGTGATTAAGATTAATGATTAATGATTAAATGAGATTTTTTTGTGATTATGATTAATGATTTTGATTAATCTTAATCATTAATCATTAATCATGATTAAATTTATGATTAATCATTAACGCTCTGTGCTGTAGCCATGAGGAGCGCTAGCTAATCTCGTAGTTGCTGTCGTTGTATATCCGCTGTTATTCCTGGAGCAGTGGGTGCTGTCGAATCACGACTCTCACTTGCGTTCGATGCATCCAGCTCATCAGAACTCCTTCTCGACGTATCGCTCGATCTTATCTTCTCCTCTCCCAATTCCCTCTGCGCTTGTAGCTTGATGCACTCCACTTCTGTAGCTGTGAGCAATGCATATTATGAGACATACTTGCCCGCTGCCGTGTGTACAGCTTGTTCAAGTCAAGCTGGTTCGCAAAGCGAGGGAATCTCTCGTTGAACATTTCCAGCATCCCTGATCTGCCGGACATGTCCGTCTCCATCCTCGTGCAGACAAAATAGCAGCGAATCACGTACATATCCATCTCCCTTTTCCACATGATCCGCTGCCGTCGGCCGCCTGCTAGCGTGAGTGACTGACGTCGATCAGCCACAGCAACATTGGTGGGTGCAGCGTGGCCTTGGTGATTGCTATTACTGTCGTTTCTGTTCCCCCGCCCCAGGGCCAGCTCCAGTAGGGGCTTCCTCCTCAGGCGATCGCATTCTTCGGTTACGTCTTGCTCTTGTCTCCATTATGGGTGTGCTTTCATTCCTGGAAGCTACGGGTTCTGCATTGGCATTTACTCCAAGTACAGTGCTGAATAGCTTGGCTCAAGCGCCGCTGCTCGCCGAGGGTGGTTTTTCATGGTCACCCAGGAGATATTTTACCTTGAGATCCCACTCCTCAAATGGTGGTATTTCATGGAAGACCAGGAATTGCCACCTTCTCATCAAAAATAGCTGGAAACTTCCACCTACCCCAGGCAATCGGTATGCCAAACGCGATTAGGCTCTGTGGATCTCATTAGCCGGTTTTCTTATATCCTAATGAGTCTGCTTAGGATGTTCTTTCAGTTGTGATGATTCAGGAACCGCCTAACTATACTACAGATTCCAAGAATCACCGCTTTCAGGATGCTGTTCAGATTCTTCTTCAATTCCAGCTCGTCCAGGGACCCTAGGTTGCCGAGAGGACAACTAGAACTATACGGACGTCCTCCAGGTGCCACATCTGCTTCAACTCCTCCGCTAGGTAGTGGGTACTTGGTTATCTTGCTGGAGAACATTGATTGAACATTATGGTCTAACAGTACAGCGATGTCGATGAGGGTTACCCGCTTCATCCTTTTGTCGTAAACTACAATGTCGGTCCGGTTGGAACGAATGAGGGCGATCCCAGTACAGCTTTATGCAGCTATTATCCAGAACGGATCTGGCTGGTACTTGTATTATGGTACAAATTTGTCGACCAAGTTGTGCTTTAAAGCAAGCTGTTGGTGCACAATCTTGGCAACTTCGTTGAGACGATCGAGGTAGACAGATCCAGCTTACACTGAACAGGCTGCAACCACATGCTCGATCATTTCTCTTAAAGACTGAATTGCACTTCCTGCAGCGGTCCTCCACGCCTTCGTGCAATATGTATCGCCGATAGGTCTTCGTCGCAATTACCCGATCCTGTAACCTTGAAACCTTCTGTTTCTGAGAAGAGGTGACCCCGCACCAGCCACGCCATCGACGCCGCCTCCAGTTGATGGGGGTGCGTCCCATGTAACTCCTTCTGCTTCCACGCTACGATCATCTCGTCAACGGTCTTGATGTCGCAGTTCAGCTGGTAATCCTCCTACGCCAGATGAAGGGCGCTGTAACCGTGGTCAGCTTCACATACAATGCGATACATGTCATGACGGTTCTGGCTTTCCACGAAATTTGCCCGAAAATGCTGGATCTGAGAGACACATAGTATAGCAAGGGCGTAGCCAGCTTTTCGGTCAGGGGGGGGCAAGCTCCCTTAGAAAAAAGTACCTACTAGCTTTTATAACTAAACGCATCACAAATTCATGTATGAAATCTTAGAGAAATTTGTGAAGGAATCCTTGGAGGAATGCCTGTAGAAACTTGTGAGCAAATTCCCGGCGTAATTCCTGGAAGAATTCCTGGAGAATTTCCTTGAGCAATTTTTTGGGTGAATTCTTGGAATCCCTAGGAGAATTCTGGGAGAAATTCCTGATGGAATCTCCAGAGGAACTCTGGGAGGAATTGCTGGAGAAATTTCTGAAAAAAATCCCTTGAGAAATTCCAGGAGGATTCCCTGAAAGAACCCTTGGAGGAATTTCTGGAGGATTCCCTGGTGGAATCTCTGGAAATACCCCTCGAAAAATTCGTGGAGAAATCCCTGAAGTAATTGATGGAGGAATCTCTGGAGGAATATCTGTAGGAATCCCTGAAAATTTCCTCAAAGTATTCCTGGAGAATTTCCTGAAAGAATCTCTGAAGAAATCCCAAGAGGATTTCCAGGAGAAATTTCTGGACGAATTGCTGGCATAATTCCAGAAGGATGCCAGGAATATTCCGGAAGACATTCCTGGGGTATTTCCTGGAGGTATTCCGGAAGAAATTTCCTGGGGCAATTCCTAGATAACATCCCGGAGGAATAAATGGAGGAGTTCCTAGTGGTATTCCTGTGGAAATTTCTGGAGGAATCTCTAGTGGAATTCTTGAAAGAATTACTGGATGAATATCTAGAGGAATCTCCACAAGAATTCTGAGAGATTTCTGTTATTTTTCTATTTTTGATAGAACCCCTTGAGAGATTCCTGGAGTAATTTCTAGTGGAATTGCAAGTGGAGTTCCTGGAGAAATTCTCGAAGGAATTCCTGAAGGAATCCCAGGGGGTTTCCTTGAAGAAATTTGTGAAGAAATCCCTGGAGGAATATCTGGAGGAATCCCTGGTGGAATACCTGGAGGAATCCCTGAAAAATTCCTGCAGGAATTCCTGGAGAATATTCTTGAAGAATTTCTGAAGAAATCTCTAGAGGATTTCCTGGAAGAATCTTTGGATAAACTTCTGGAGGATTTCCTGAAGGAATCTTCAAATAATTTCCTGAAGAGATTTTTCATGGAGAAATCTCTGGAGGAATCCCTTCAGGAGGGAAATCCCCTAGAGGAATATCTGGAGGAATCAGGAAGCAATTCCTGATAAAATCTCGGGAGAAATTCCTGGAGAAATACCTAGAGGAATTGCTGACATAATTTCTGAAAGATGATCAGGAGCAATTCCTGGGATAGTTCCTGATGTAATTACTGGGGTTATTCCTGGAGAAATTCCTGGATAAAATCCTGGAGGAATACCTGGAGGAATTACTAGAGGTATTTCTTTGGGAATTCCTGGAGGAATCTCTAAGAGAAATTCTCGGAAGAGTTACTGGATGAATTTCTAGAGAAATTCTGGGAGAATTCTATTTCTATTCTATTATTTTTCTGTTTCTGAAATCCTGGAGGAATTTCTAGCGGAATTTTTGGAGGAATTCTTGGATAAATCCTTGAAAGAATGCCTGAAGGAATCTCTGGGGAATCCTAGAAGCAGTTTGTGAAGAAGTCCCTGGGGGAATCCCGGAGGAATAAATGGAGGAGTTCCTAGTGGTATTCCTGTGGAAATTTCTGGAGGAATCTCTAGAGGAATTCTTGAAAGAATTACTGGATGAATATCTAGAGGAATCTCCAGAAGAATTCTGAGAGATTTCTGTTCGGCAATGAACACAAGCAATTTTGGCAAGAACACTGGACTGTATTGGGGGATGTACTACGGTAGAAGAGAAAGCGGGGGTTCGGTCCTGGAGGGAAAAATCACTGAAATACTTTCACTACACTAAACACTTTATTTCTCTTCTAGCTTACTGTTTACATTTCACTTTTGAAAATTTCACTTCGCGTTGTTCGAGCCACGCGAACGCTCGTAATTATTTCACTGTTTGAATTCAACTGACTTGCGAGCGCGAACGGGTCGCATATATATACCCAAAATCTAAAGTACCAGAACCACGTGGAAGGTTCTACGCGCGCGTAGAACCCACGCGACGTGTATGGAACAAATCATCATCAGCACGCTACCCGCAGGGCGACGACGACGAGAGTCGATGATGATGATGATGGCTACGGCGGCGGCGCTCACGGCTGGCTCTCACGACACTCACTCTCTCGCTGCTGGTCGCTGCTGTCCCGTCGGCTCGGGTGAGTGCGCGTGCTTCGTAACGATCTTCGATGACGGTTCCGATGCGATGGTTGGTCTTGGTTGCGCATATCAGTATGCTGCTGCCCACGTTGGGAGCGCATTTTCGCGAACAATTTCTGTTATTTTTCTATTTTTGATAGAACCCCTTGAGAGATTCCTGGAGTAATTTCTAGTGGAATTGCAAGTGGAGTTCCTGGAGAAATTCTCGAAGGAATTCCTGAAGGAATCCCAGGGGGTTTCCTTGAAGAAATTTGTGAAGAAATCCCTGGAGGAATATCTGGAGGAATCCCTGGTGCAATTCCTGGAGAATATTCTTGAAGAATTTCTGAAGAAATCTCTAGAGGATTTCCTGGAAGAATCTTTGGATAAACTTCTGGAGGATTTCCTGAAGGAATCTTCAAATAATTTCCTGAAGAGATTTTTCATGGAGAAATCCCTTCAGGAGGGAAATCCCCTAGAGGAATATCTGGAGGAATCAGGAAGCAATTCTTGATAAAATCTCGGGAGAAATTCCTGGAGAAATACCTAGAGGAATTGCTGACATAATTTCTGAAAGATGATCAGGAGCAATTCCAGGGATAGTTCCTGATGAAATTACCGGGGTTATTCCTGGAGAAATTCCTGGATAAAATCCTGGAGGAATACCTGGAGGAATTACTAGAGGTATTTCTTTGGGAATTCCTGGAGGAATCTCTAAGAGAAATTCTCGGAAGAATTACTGGATGAATTTCTAGAGAAATTCTGGGAGAATTCTATTTCTATTCTATTATTTTTCTGTTTCTGAAATCCTGGAGGAATTTCTAGCGGAATTTTTGGAGGATAAATCCTTGAAAGAATGCCTGAAGGAATCTCTGGGGAATCCTAGAAGCAGTTTGTGAAGAAGTCCCTGGGGGAATCCCTGAAAAATTACTGATGGTATTCCTCCAGGAATTTCCTGGAAGAATTTATGAAGAAATTCCTAGAAGATTTCCAGGCAGAATCCTCTGAAGGATTTCCTGGAGGAATCCCTGAAATATTCCTGAGGGTATTCCTGGAGAATTTTCTGGAAGAATTTCTGAGAAAATCTCCAGGAGAATTTCTGGAAAAATTCCTGGAGAAATTGTTGACATAACTTCTGAAAGATGTCCAGGAGCAATCCCTGGATCAATTCCTAGAGAAATTTCTGGAGGAATTCCTGAAGAAATTCTTGGGGTAATTCCTGAAGAATTTCCTGGAATAGTTCTTGGAGATATTCCTGGATAAAATCTTGGAAGAATTGCTGGAGGTTCTCCTTTGGGAATTGCTGGCGGAATACTTGAAGGAATTCTAGGAGGAATCTCTGCAATAATTCCTTCAACAATTTGTGGATGAATTTCTGGGGGAATCTCAGGAATCTGGAATCTGGAGGAATTTCTGAAGAAATCCCTGGAAAAATCACTAGAAAAGTTCCTGGAGGAGATTTTGTGCAAATCCTGGAGGAATGCCTGTAGCAATTCCTGGAGGGAATACTGGAAGATTTCTTGGAGGAATTTCTGGAAAAAAATCCAGAAGTTATTCCTAGAAAAAATCCTGGAAGAATTTCTGAAGGAATCCCTGAAGGATTTCCTGGAGTAATTCCTATAGGAATTCCTGAAGAAATTTTTGGATGAATCTCTTAGGGAATTCGTATAGGAATACCAGAAATCGCAGATGGAGTTCTTGAACAAATTCGAGAGGAATCCTTAGAAGAGTTTCTGAAGAAACTCCAGAAGGAAACCCGGAAGAAATTTCATGAGGAATTACTAAGGGAATCCCTAAGCAGTTCCTGGAGGAAGTACTGAATCAATTCCTAGAAAAGATCGTTAAAAAATACAATGAGGAATTGCTGGAGGAACCCTAAAAAGAGTTCGTGGGAGAATCTGCAGAAGTCCTGCAGAAATTCGTGGAGGAATCCCTGGGGGATATCCTGAAAGAATACCCGTAGAGTTTAACGGAGGAATCTCTAGAAATACTCCTGGAGGAATCTCTATAAGAATTTCTGGAGGAAGTTCTGGCGAAATATCTATATGCATTTCAATTCCCAGAGGATACCTGGAATAATTCTTAGAGGAATCTCTGAAGAAATCCATTGAGAATTCGCAGTAAAAATTTCTGAAGAAATTGGAGATGGAATCCTTGGAGAAATCCTGAAGGAATACTAAAAAGAGTTCGTGGAAGAACGCCTTGGGGAATCCCTGTAGCAGTTCCTGAAGAAACCCCAGGAGAAATCCTGGGGAACTCCTAAATACTCCTAAGTAGATCTTCTGAAGGAATTCTAAAAAGTGTTCCTGGGGGAACCCTTGGAGGATTTTTTAAAATAATTCCTGGAGTTGTTTCTGAAATAAACACAGAAGATATTCCCGGTCGAATACTTGGAGGAATGCTTGAAGGAAAATCTGGAGGAATCCCTTAGGAAATCCCAAGAAAGCTTTCTTAACAAATTCCTGGAAGAATTTCTGTAGGAAAATAAAAATGAAGGCATCCATGTCTGCAATATTTTTTGGGCGAATTATTGTTGGAAGTTTTGGATGGAGAATGTTTTGTACAATGATTTAAGGAACTCCTGGAAATTTCTGGAGGAATTATCGAAAAAAGCACTGGAACAATTACTCAAGGAACTTCTAAAGATATCCCAGGAGAAATTCCCGGAGGAATGCCTGGTGAAACCCATACAGGAATTCTTCGAAAACTCTCTGGAGCAATCCATGCTAGAATCACTGAAGGAAGCTATGGAAAATTCCTGAAGGAATTCATCGATATATCATTGCAGAAGTATTTGTAAAAAACTGAAGGAATCGTGGGGGGAATTCTTAAAGCATTTCTTGGAACAAACCCTAAAAAAACTATCTGAACCCTGCAAGATATCCATGGAAAAAATCACGAAAGAGAAACTCCTGGATATGTTCCTTGAGGAATTTCTGAAAAAATCCTTGGAAAAGTTCCTAAATAACTGCCTAAAGGAATTTCTGGAGATGTCCTCGAAAGAATTTGTAAAGAAATCCCAGGTATTATTATCTTAGCATGACGTTTGTTTGAATTGAATACAAGTGAAAATTCGTGTAGCAATAGCATATAACTGCACTCTAGTTCCACAAAGTCCTTGTTTTTCCCTACCGGAAACTTGCCATGCTGTTTTTGTGTTCCATGAATAAACATCACACCCCTCTGGCTACGCCCTTGCATAGTGCCTACTGCGCGTGGCAGAGTGACTCTCTCGATGGACGACTTTGGATAGCGCATGTGGTGCTTGGTGAACGCTCGTTCTAACGCCTCGAGGCCAGTATTGGTTTACCTTACCACACCAATGCAGATCAACAGAGACACAGCAAGCATCTTGTTGCAGGCTGACAGGAAGCTTATCAGGACACAGTTGACACGATGCAAGAACTTGTCCTGCAGTTCCTTGTTGATTCGCTGTTCGGCGAATACCTCTCAGTTGCAGGAAGTGGAGGTATTTGTACGCTTCGCCTTGAACCATATTCCTAATCTCCTCCTGTTCCTCCTCCTGTCTCATATAACATTGCGTCTGTACAAGTTCATATGGATTTCGAAATGTTAGGGAAATTGCAGTTTGGCAAAGCTTCAAGTTGGTAGAGAGAGATACAGGAAAAGCATAAACTTTTCCAAACCACGTCACATTGGACACATTCACGGACCCTGCATATGTAGCCCAAGTAACACACTTGTCACAGAAAAGTCACGCCGACGAGGTTTTTGTCGCGCAGAAGTCACTGTGACTTACTTCTAACAAATAAATACTTGCTAGAAGTAAGTCACAGTGACTTCTACGCAATAAAAACCTTCGCCGCCGTGACTCATCTGTGACAAGTATGTTACTTGGGAAAGAAGAGGAAAAAATTCGATAGATATTTGAAAAATAAGTACTTCAGTGTGTGGATTTTTATCGCGAACCACTGAATGGTCCATACTCAGCAAGTGACACATGTAACATTTCGTGAACCGACATGCTCGGGAACGCTCCTCGAAATGCTGTTCACTCTCTTGTCCAGTTCGATACGAGAGCGCAATCAAGAGAGAAGATGCTCGATGACGCTAATGAAAGCGATGCATTCGGTAAGAATATTTTATTGTCAAAATTCTTTTTTATTGTAACTACACAACCTGCAACGTCATGAATACAGTTAAATTAAATAGTAGTTCAAGTTTTAAAAGCGAAAACGCATCAAATACTGATAAAAATAACGATTATTCACAGTTGTCCCAAGCCAACGATGAGAGATCATGGGTAAGTGTTACACTTAGCGATGCCCGCTCATCGCCGCAGCTTGTCTACACTCAGCCAAATAACCTTAAGATTTCCATAAGGCCCAACTTATGAAACGGCCTTTAAATGATTCATAATGATTCGGATGAATTTCATAAGGTCACTCTATGACGTAAAATCGTCTCACAGCTTGGCTTTTATTCATGTTTAGCAACTTGGAATTCTCAAGCGTCGGTAGCCGTGTTCATAAAACACGGGCTCGGTGATCCCGACGTTCATGGATCGAATCCAGTCTGCATCATTTTAAGATTTTTTTGTTCTTTTGATAAGTTTTTCTTATGAAATTTGTCATAGCAAGCACGATCAATTTTCATAAGGTATTCTTATGTCATCCATAAGAATTAGTTAAAGCAAATTTTCATAAGGTATTTCGATGAATTTCGCTAGTTTTTTTCGCTGAGTGTATATCGGAGTATCTTCTTTATGTTCCTTCGTAAACCATGCGACTCGACGAGAGAACATACACCGCTTGGTAATTGAAACAGAACCAACAGAAGGGAAGAAAAACTGCCGAGTGGTTCACTTATCACTTTTTCGTTCAAACACTGAAGTACTTTTAAAGTGTAGAATTAGCTCAGTGTTAAAATACACGTTAATACAAACAAACAAAAAAGGACTTTAAAAAGAGCAAACAAAGAACTGCTTTTCATCTGCCACTGAAATAAATGGTACATTCCTAGAAACAGTGACGTTGATTACGTAAAGACGAATTTCCAGGCATTCTCCTACCCTAGATCCTGCAAGCAAAACCAAGGTTGAGTTACGTTTTCAAAAAGAATTGTACCACCAGACATTAAAGTGTCTCACATGGCGACGAGGACGGAAAGAGCGAAGACGACGAAGACAAGGTGTCGGCTGACTGTGATGAAACGATGAAAGTAATGTGATTTCCTATACGAGACGTGGCATCCAGACTCCAGTAGGACTACACTAAAAAAAATGACTAACCACTACTGCATATGCGTAATATGCGTAGTTATAATTAACAGAATTGGAATTGAAACAAACAAGCTCACCACTAACCTCCTCTCAATCTCAATATTAAAGGGTGAATTTTATCAACATTTCTAGCTATAAGCAGGTGAGTTTTTTTTTCAGTGCAAGGTGACTGGTTGTTATTGACCCCGAAAGAAGCTTTCCTGAAGCTGTGGCGTCGGTAATTATGATGAAGCGATTTTCCAGTAGCGTGAAGGTGCCTCAGACAGTCGGCATTGAATGTCGAATATATCTTTTCGTCGTATCTCGCTGATAGAATGTAAGTTTGCTACCATTATTATTAGCTATTGTACCCGTTCCTGTTTGAATTGAATGAGCGATTGCCTGCGTCGTCGTCGTCGTCGTCGTCGTCATTGTGAATCACTGCCTCAATTATGTATTTGTGTCGATAATGGTCGTTCATTGAGCCGGATCGTTCACAGGCGGAGAGCTCAATTGTCGGAATCAGTTCGTTGTTCTTTTTGAAACAATTGCGACCCCGGCACGCCTGCTGGGTGCTGGCCTGGAGCACCATTGAAATCTTAATTACACTCTCGCAAGCCGTATTGAAATGGAAACTTTTCAGGCAATTTCGCTCCCATTACGCGAGCCGTTGGATTCCGAAGGACTCTCAACAAAAGCTCTTCTCTAACCCGAAAGAACTGTGCTGCCGACCGACGAGATTATTAATTTTCACGCTACATTAATCGACTACAAAGCCAGTTGTTTGACAATGCGGAAGTTCCTCTTGGGATTTGCCACCGCGCCCTCGAAGTAGGTCACGAAAGTGGAAAGACTTCACAATCTAATTTTATCTTGGCTGAGTGCGCTCACTCTTCTGCCCGTTGTAATCATCCTTCGCTGCTGGCTTGGGGACGACGACACCGACGACGGTGGCAACGTGCGTGGGGTTATCTCTCTGGCTGAAGAACGATATGCCAAGTGCCTGCCTTGCCTAGGGAGTGAGCGCCCGGTGTGCCGGCAGGAAATTGGAATACTTCCGGGGTGATTCACCGTAATGGGAAAATGACGACGACAACGACGACGCAGACAACAGCGAGAACGATGATGAGGTAATTAGCTTGACTAGATTCCCACGAAGATTTCCAAACTAACCTACACGTCTAATTTGCACGAAAACAAGGAGGATTATGAAAATTGGGAATTCTACGACATCTTGATAATGCTGGAAAATTTTTAAGCAGGTGGAGATTTTTAGTCAATTATTATCAACATAAAGTTGGATTTGATTGGCTTCGCAATACTTTTATATTGAAAAACAAGGCTAGTGTAACAAGTGAAAAGGGCCTAAATGCTTTTTGTAAAAAACTTGTTTCGGTCGCTGTAGGGCCTCGATGTTGCCGAATTGCAAGATAAAGGGAACTTCTACAGTCAACTGGATGATGTCGTAGACAATGTTCGGACAGGGAAGGGAAACGATTTTGATAGCAGCTAACACGCAGCTTCAAAGCTGAAATATATTAAATTTAATCAGTTGCGTCCAATGATATGTATTATTACCTTACATTTTCGTTTTCTTCTTTGTTGTGTCTTGTCCGAACTGATTTCTTTTGTGTTTGCACGTACTGTCCTAGATTTATTAAATTCATTTCAGTTTAGCTCTCTTTTTTGTCAGACTACACTTACTTGCATGTAACTGGTATTTGCGTGGACTACTGATTAAGAGTAAACTAACTGCCGTACTACTTATAACCGTACTAATAGTTTTAGCTAGAATAGGTTTAGGAGTAAGTTTTAAATAGCACGTAAGAAAAATGCATGTTTTAGAAATTCACCTAGGTTTTACAATTCAGTTTGGTTTCTGACTCTCACGGCTGTTTACGAATAGTTATTATAATAAATTCACTCAGTAGTTACATCCATAAATTAACGAAATTCACTTAGTGTTAACTTCACATGCAAAGCAGGTCTATAGTTCTTGTCGATTTTTCTCGGTTTATGCTCCATATGACACTTCACCACGCTGTCTGCTGGCCTGACGTCTATGCTGATACGGCTGTCATCTGTGGTGGTACTGAACTCACTCAGCTGCCGAGCGAATATGCCCAGTGGTTTCGCAACATACCCCCGCCCGTGTAGTTCCGGACCGTCCAGATGTCCGAAGGTCCAGAAAGCGCTAGCTTGACTGCGGGCCGACTTACTAAACCGTTATTTGTTTGCACAACTGCACGCCGAACTTGTCCATCTGCTGCCGTAGTCACATCCACAATCCGACCTCGTAACCAACCGTTCCGCTTACCCTCATCTATGACAAGTACAAGATCCCCTGGTTCTAACGGCTTGACTGACTCGAACCACTTAGTACGTCTCGCGATGGTTGGCAAGTATTCACGAATCCATCGACGCCAAAACTGATCTACCAAGAACTGCGCCAAACGCCAACTGTCACGTAAACTGCTTCCGACGGTATTCAAAGAACTGGCTGGTTGATTGACACCCTTGGTTCCGTAAAGAAGAAAGTGGTTCGGCGTTAAGGCCTCCTGTTCTGAAGACTCCAGTGGAATGTAGGTCAATGGCCTGGAGTTGACAACCGATTCTGCTTCTGTGATGACTGTCTGTAGAACTTCGTCGCTTGGAGAATGTGGGTGATCTGCTATCGCTGTCATTGCTGTCTTTACTGAGCGCACCATGCGCTCCCACGATCCGCCCATATGCGGAGCCGAGGGCGGGTTGAAATCCCATCTGGTTGCTGAATTGGTGAAAGTCGTCGCACAGTCTTCGTGGATATCCTGGATCTGCTTCGACAAAAGGTTGCTGGCTCCCACAAAGTTTGTTCCGTTGTCGCTGTAGAAGACATCTGGAGAACCACGCCGAGATACGAAACGCCTTATTGCCATTATGCACGATTGGGTAGACAGACTGTGCACCAACTCCACATGAACGGCACGAATCGCTAGACACGTGAACAGTGCCACCCATCTTTTCTCCAAACTGCGTCCGCGTTTGACCTGAATCGGCCCGAAATAGTCCACTCCGGTGTGCGTAAATGGACGAACACATCCAGTAACTCGTGCCTGTGGTAGTGGTGCCATAGTAGGTGGTTGTGGGACAGCTTTCTTGACGCGACACAGCATACACTGCCTCGACACCTGACGGACTAAGTTTCGCAAACCTGGTATCCAAAACCGCTGACGTATCTCGTTGCAAACTGTCTCTCCATTTCCATGTAGAAATCGTCGATGATAATCGTCAACAACAAGGTACGTTACATGATGCTTCTTCTGTAGTGGAATCGGATACTTCGCATCTACAGAAATCGCTGGGGCTGCGCTGAGTCTACTGTTCATTCTGATGACACCGGTTTCGTCGATAAAGGGGGACAGTCGATACAGAGGGCTGGACTTTGGAATTGATACCGGG
Source organism: Aedes albopictus (assembly GCF_035046485.1). NCBI lineage: Eukaryota > Metazoa > Arthropoda > Insecta > Diptera > Culicidae > Aedes > Aedes albopictus. Next base: position 83,283,335 of record NC_085136.1, on the reverse strand, counting down.
CAATCGATTTCCGATAAGTTGCGTTTTAAAACAGCATACTCGTCTGGATACGTTTCAGTTTGTACCTGTCGCCACAGGAGATTTTCGGCATCATACAAATCCTTCTGCGTCAAACGGTTTGGTTTGGACGCCTTTTCCCCTTTGAATCGTCGTACTGCCTGCAGAACGGTAGCTGTAGTCCTCAGTAGTCGGTTCCAATTAGAGAATCTTGAGACGTCGATGAGCGGTTGCAGGATAGTGCTGTGAAACAGGAAAGTTGCGCGTAGCTCGATGTCTGTCTCCACTTTACGAGAAGGCTCTACTGGCCACTGCTCTGGTGGTCTGAATAGGAACTCTGGTGCTTTATACCATGGATTCTCCAGGTCAAAACTTGGCCCGTCCTTCCACTTAGTAGCCGCATCCGCCGCGTTCAGTCTGGAAGGCACGTAATGCCACTCATCAACGATGGTTGTCGTGAGAATCTCTCCCACACGAAATGCCACAAACTGATGATAACGTCGACTATCGGATCGTAACCAACACAGTACAGTAGATGAATCACACCAGAGATAGCGCTTAGTGATCTGGATGTCCAGCGAAGTCAGCACCGAGTCTAGCAACCTTGTTCCTATCATCGCTGATTGGAGCTCAAGCCGAGGCACAGAAAGTGGTTTTAAGGGAGCAACCTTCGTTTTGGCTGCAACAAGCGCACATCGGGTTTCTCCGTTATCGACAATACGAAGATAGAGGACTGCTGCACAAGCAACTTCACTCGCATCAACGAACAAATGAGCTTCCACATTTTCAATTGTGGAAGGATCGGCACCTCTGAAGAAGCAGCGCGGCACTGCTACTTCCTGCAGCCGCTGCATGTACTGACACCAACTAATCCACCTTTCATGTAGTTCTTCTGGAATTGCTTCATCCCAATCCGTACCGGATCTCCAAATCTGCTGCATGAGAATTTTTCCGTGTACGACAAAGTGGGAAATCAATCCCAGCGGATCAAACAAGGACATTACAGTACGCAGAACTTGACGTTTGGTGGGCATCGTCGAACTAGTGACCAGCGTCCTGATCTCTTCGTTGATACAGCTCAAATCGAAGGTGAAAATGTCCTCGGCAGGTTTCCAGACTAGACCCAGTACACGTTCGGACTCTGAAGACTTATCCAGATTCATTGAAATTTCCTGTGGTGCACCGCGTTCGCCAATTTTCTCAAGAACTTCAGTTGAGTTGGAGCAGAAATTGCGAATTTCAAATCCTGCCTGGGAGTGGATGTATTTTACTTCGTTGATCAGTGTCACAGCCTCTTCTTCCGTATCCACACTGTCCAGAAAATCGTCCACGTAGTGGTTGTCTGTCACTGCTTTAGCAGCCCTGGGAGAAGTTTCGGCAAACTGTTTCGCATTTTCATTCTTCACAAACTGCGCCAAACTGGGAGAACATGTAGCCCCGAAGGTGGCAACGTCCATCACATAGATCTGCGGTGGCGATTCTGAATGTGGTCTGAACAGGAAACGTTGTGACTGTCTGTCTTCATCACGGATGCGGATCTGATGAAACATCTCCTTTATATCGCCAACAATGGCAATGTTCCTCTGTCTGAAGCGTAGTAGAACTGACATCAGTGCCACTAGAAGGTCTGGACCTTTAAGTAGCATGTCATTGAACGATACTCCTCCAGCTCTAGCCTTGGCATCCCATATCAGTCTCACCTTGGCCGGCTTTTTCGGATTCTGTACAACGCCCAATGGTAGATACCAGACTCTAGATGGTTCCGTAGACTGTAGCTCCTCAGGTGTAATTCGATGAGCATATCCCTTGGCCTCATAGTCTGCAATCTGCTCTCTCACCTTCGCTTCAAGTATTGGATCCTTACTCAACCGTTTTTCCAAAGCGTTCAGCCGTCTCACTGCCATTGGGTAACTGTCCGGGAAGCGGATGTGATCGAATCTCCATAACAGTCCCGTTTCGAAAGCACCGTTCACCCGTTGAGTTGTTGCTTCCATGATTTCCCGCGCTCGTGTGTCTTCTTTGGGTTCTGGTTTTACTGTAACACTGGATTCCTCAACTGCAAAAAATTGTTTCATCCACTGATGTAGTTCTCTATTTCCAAGTTCGCCGTCCAAATGGAGATTCAGCTGTTCTATGACTGTACTACTATCCGAGCTCTTCCCGAAGATACACCAACCGAGGCGTGTTTTCGTAGCAACTGGCTCGTTGTCTTTTCCCTCTCGTAGACGCAGCGAAGTTAGCAGTCGGACATGTTCGATTCCGATGATGATACCAGGGGCAGCATCCGCATAACTACGAACTGGCAAACCTTTTAGGTGATGGTAGGAACGCTGCAACTCATCGTAGCACATAGTCTGTCTCGGCAACCGAAGAGCCTGTACTGTTCGGACGTTGTGGAGTTTAAACTTCTTGCCTTCACCGCTGATGACAATACTGATTCGTTGCGATTCCTTCTCCTCTCTCGATATATTTCCAGTCCAACTTAAACAGAAGCCGTCCGTAGGACCGTGAATACCCAGCGCCTTCGCGATGCCGGATTCAAAAAGCGTAGAGGAAGACCCGTCATCCAAGAAAGCGTAGGTTTTGACCTGCTGACCGTTACCGTGGATGGTTACCGGTATATACCGGAACAGCGAGTAGGTCATCGAACTGTGAAGATTGTGGTGCACTACAGTTTTTGGATCCACGGTGGACTGTGAAGCTTCAGCCACTTCGGTGTTTCCCAGCGGACAACTTGCAAAGGAGTGCAGAAGTTTATGGTGAAATGTTTTGCACCCATCTACGCCGCATTCCTTCCTAGCACGACAGGGCAATCGACGATGAGGCACAAGACAACTGCGGCACAAGTTCTTCAGTTTCACAGCTTTCCATCTACCGTCAATGTCAAGTGCCTTAAACTGCATACAATCCGCTATCTCGTGACTTGGTTTGTCGCAATACAGACATGTCCTATTCGCTGATTCCTTCAGCTGTTTGCCTACGTTGACTGACGACGACTTTCTTTCCTGTTGGTCCTCTGTATGAACGTACAGCTTCGGTTTCTCCTTTCCAATTTTGCTCGGCTTGGAACTAGTTGCGAGGCTATCGATGGGAAGCGTAACATCCGAGGCCATCACTACTATCTCGGACATGAATGCGCTAAATGCCGCCAGGTTGACATAAGCGCATCTACTTTTATGGTACGACCACTGCATTTTAAGCTGAGGGGGCAATTTCTCAACTAACTCGTGGAGTAACGAGGGATTCCACAAATGATCAGCTAAATTTGCGATTGACATGTGATCCACAACATTCTGAACCGCTAGACCAAATGTGATCTGTGATTGCAAATTATCGGACTTTGGAGAAGGAACTGCGCGTAACTTTTGAAGAAGAGAGTGGATCAATACTTCTGGCCGCCCATATAACCTTCGCAATATGTCAATCACGAATGGCACCGACTGTGGCATCAACAACCGACTCTTAACTGCTTCTAGCGCGTTACCTTTCAAGCAACGTTGTAAACGCGCTAAGTTCTCCGAATCACTAAACCCGCAGGCCTCCGTAGAGTTGCAGAATGAGCTATAGAATAATGGCCAATCCTGTGGGTCACCAGAGAAATTTGAGAGTTCTCGGGGCATCACTTGTCTCGCTGCCAGTTGTTCGTTGGATGGTCCCCGTCGTACTGTTGCTGCTCGTTGTTGAGGTTGGCCTACCGAAGGGGTACTGTAATCTGCAGAATTTGGCATCTCGTCCTGAGTTGGTGCAACGCTGACTGGGGGTGGCACAGGGTGATTGAAACCTGCCGGAACTCGCCTGCTGTTGACAAACATTGGTGCAGCTTGCGTTGGAACTGCCGATGTAGGCCCATACACACCATCGCCACCAGCACCGACGCTGATAGGGTTACTGTTCATCCACGTTGAACTGCAAGCGGAAGTCAGCACAGCACTCACTATGGGAATCGACGAAACAGGATATTGCAAAGGATGCGGGTGTACTCCAGCGAAAGAGGATGCTGATGGCCCGGATTGATTCTGACCCAACGGTGGCATTGGTACATAACTGTTACCAGAATCAAACGGGTTGCTTGCCGTAGAATTTCCCACCACAATTGTCCCAACCCCAACTGAAGTCGCAACTGTATTATTGCCACACCCTAACGTACCTCTACTGGTATTTGGAACATTATACGATGTAGAGACTGACTCGAAAGGTAGCACGTTAAACGACTGGTGGGGGTAACTGATCGACGGGGGAGCACTTATATTTTTCAGTGGAGCAGACGTTGGTCGCGTTGAAATGAAGGAGTTTATTCCCACCGGGGAATCGTATTGGGTTAACGATGTACTTACCGGTGGCTCCCGAATTGCTATTTGCTTACGTGAAACAAATTTACCGGTATCTAGCAGTTCAGGAATAACACTTCCATCCGTGGGTCCGGTCCTTCCGAAATCATCCGTAGAATTCGGCGTGGAAGTCGACGTTGGAGTAGGGGCAATAATCACCGGAATATTTCCAGTATTTGCTGTCGCGAGCCTGGGTGTGGTCGTGGCTGGTGCTGTTACGGAGATAGATGCCGGAATCGTCGACTGCTGAGCTGCTTCCGGAACTACGGCCGATGGCGAAATGTTGCTGGATTGCGCTACTGTCACTTGTTGTGATGCGCCGACTTCCTGTCCACTAAGCCACGACTGTACCTTCTCACGACTAGCTCGACTGCTCAGTCCCGATCTCCTACTGACTCCATCCTCCGCACCATCTGCTTCTGCGAGAAGTAAAGCGTACTTCTGCTTCAGAAAATTCTCCTCCTCTTCGGCGATTTTCTTTCTCGCAGCCACCTGAGCTGCCTCCTCTTCCAAAATCCTCATCCTGATTACCTTCTGCTCCTCCAGCATTCTCAGACTGAGTTCTATACGGGATGAACGACGACTTGCTGACGAACGACCAACTGACGAATGGCAAACGGAGCTTTCCACCTGCGGGCGACATCGATCGCACTTCCAGGTTCGATTCGGATCTGCGATTGAATCCGTTACTCCCGCACAGCCAAAGTGCATCCATGTCTCGCAAGTGTCACATCCGACGAGGTTATCCACTGTGTCCGGTCGGTCGCATTTGGCACAGTGTTTTCCACTTCTGCTATCCATGATCCGGCAGAAAATCTTTGAAGATTGTTCGGACAGGGAAGGGAAACGATTTTGATAGCAGCTAACACGCAGCTTCAAAGCTGAAATATATTAAATTTAATCAGTTGCGTCCAATGATATGTATTATTACCTTACATTTTCGTTTTCTTCTTTGTTGTGTCTTGTCCGAACTGATTTCTTTTGTGTTTGCACGTACTGTCCTAGATTTATTAAATTCATTTCAGTTTAGCTCTCTTTTTTGTCAGACTACACTTACTTGCATGTAACTGGTATTTGCGTGGACTACTGATTAAGAGTAAACTAACTGCCGTACTACTTATAACCGTACTAATAGTTTTAGCTAGAATAGGTTTAGGAGTAAGTTTTAAATAGCACGTAAGAAAAATGCATGTTTTAGAAATTCACCTAGGTTTTACAATTCAGTTTGGTTTCTGACTCTCACGGCTGTTTACGAATAGTTATTATAATAAATTCACTCAGTAGTTACATCCATAAATTAACGAAATTCACTTAGTGTTAACTTCACATGCAAAGCAGGTCTATAGTTCTTGTCGATTTTTCTCGGTTTATGCTCCATATTGTGATATTCTCTATTTCAAATCCTACTTCTTTTACCGCACCTGTATTCTACACTACTATCAATTGCCTCTTTAACTAGAGCCGCACACTCTATAGACCTCCATCTTATTGCCGATCCTATCGTAGACTGACTCGTCACTCTCACACACTCACATCAGGATACCACATCCTCCCCTTGCAGAAATGTTCAAATACTATACTACTTATTACAGCTGGAGTTATCAGCAACATTTTATTTAGTTTGTTTACTAATAAGCCTATGAAGTACAATACGCCAATTGGGTGTCGTATTCACACTTCAGAAAACTCACTGCCAAAACCTTATTATGGAAATTATGTTTTACGTTTCTTCTCCAGTTTTGGAAAGTTGAAAACTATACTTCTCACTACTGCTCCTCCCAACCAAAAATAGGAAACACAATTGTTCGTCACACAAGCAAAACAGAGACCCCATTCTACCTTTTCAATTATTCATCGACTATCATTAAAAACGATGAGTTTGAATGTAATATGGACTATGCAGTGCATAACATTATTGTTTTAATCATCTTAGAAATACTTGAAAAATAGAGTAAAGTGGGGCAAAAGTTCGAGTGGGGTAAGAGTTTCTTTTGAAGTTTTTGAGCTCAATTCAAATTATATCTTTCGGGTGTCAAGGTTGTTCGAACCCTTTTTCAAAAAGAGTCTTTCACTCCAAAAATTATGAAAATTAATCAATATTTCGAGAAGTTATGACAAAATGTTGGTTTTTGATCAAAAAATTGTAACATGCGATGGCCCTTCCAACGCATGGAATGAAATTTTAATGAAATCGAATTCGATATTTTATTTTGGGGCGTAACTAGGTATATTTTGAAGATGCTCTAGCATGTATAACTTTTTGCAAAAAAGATTTGGAAATCGTATTTTACACATAGTGGGGCAAAAGTTCGAATTGTGGGGCAAAAGTTCGAGTCATGTGGCAACTTTAGGTAGAAACCTAAAATTCTGCAAAATGTACATATTATCCCTAAGAGTGATGGAATTAGTGAGAAAATTCGATTAAAGTTGAAAAAAAAGTTGTTTTATCTGAATTTGGTGGAAAACTACTAATTTTTGGTGTAGTAAATTTAACCCTGATTTGGGTAAAATCCAAATCGAATTTTAAAGTGTATTCCAGTTCTAACATCAAATATTAAGTGGTTTCAGGTATTCCTATTACCAAAGTGTCAAAATAGTGTGCTACGATTAGCGAAATTCCAGAAACACTAGATTCGAACTTTTGCCCCAGTGGTGGGGCAAGAGTTCGAATAAAACACACACATACAAAAAGTGTTATAACTCAAAATTGAAAAGACATTTGGCGTAACTTTGTTCAGCAAAATTTTAGCTCATGGATGGTAGAATCACCACACGGTATTTATTTAGTTTTATCTGCTTCGATTTTTTGAAATAGGTTGAATTATCAACTAAGGTCGAACTTTTGCCCCACCTTACTCTACTGAATCGACGCAACCAACTTAATTTTAGTCATGTGAAACGGAAACTTCTTATCCGAAGTACACTTTTACACTTTTAATTGGCCGAAGGTTTCCAATATAAAGTAAACCAAATAAATGAAGAAATTCCGGATAATCAACCAAACATATCACCTCAAAGAAAGTAAAGTCTAAAACTTTTATGCATTTCTACCGTGCAACTGCCGTGAGTATAAATTGACTTTTTGTTATTATATTTATACATTACCAACCACCGCATTAGGAATCTTTCGAATGAAATCTGTTTATTTTCACAATACTACCAAATGTTTCGGAATACAGGCAACAGTCGACCGCTAAAGTCGCAACTTATATTTGGTACTGTGAAGTTAATGAAGAATCACTCTCAGCTGGATTATAGCCAAAAATGCATTGATGGTATGGCTTGTGTACATAATCTTTACCAAATGTCTACTAAAAATGTATCTAGGGTATCGGGATGCTTCGTTGGCATAGTCCCCTCGTTCGGCCTATCTTAACGTTAACCAAAAACTCAAACAACACGCATAACTGGAGATCGGAAAAGCTATGCGCCAAACAACTGTAACATTTCGTTTCAATTTTAACATTTTGGAGCATCAAAATTGAATGAAAATGTCACTTTGTTTTGCTTTTGTAGACGCCATGGTTCTTCGGCTTAGTGGGTAGTCTATACACATGATCATAAATGGCATGATTCTGGAACATTTTGAATTGACTTTTCGGTAACTAAACATTTTATGCGACGGTCAAAGACACTATTTTGAACTTGTATATTTGTTTTCAACGAAAAATAACTATTTTACAAATTAAATGTGGGCCGAATATTGAGGACATTTTTTTCACTGTGTACCCAAATCTTGGCCCATTAGTAAAGTGACGTCAACAACACCGAAAAAGAGACGCCAACAACATTGCTTGCGAATGAACCAGAAAGAACGAACAGGAAGAAAGATTTTGTGTGTGGAGATTGTAAAAATATAACACAATAATAGGGTTGCGTTGTTTTCGTTACTAAATTAAGAAAGAGTTTTAGATTAAGTGATTCATTTATAATTTTTTGAAAATTTGGCTCCGAAAATGTAATTTTAAAGTAAGATTGGTGAACAAACAGTGATAATACTTCAGCAGAAATATTAAAAAAAAAATGAGAGAAAAAGTGGTTTTAGCGCTTGGAAAGCAATAGGCCAACGTTGTATCCACTAATAGGCCAAGTTTTGTACCGTAGACCAACGTTGCATACCATCGCATCGAATCTTTTCAACGTAATTAAGTAAGTTCTTGAATATTTATGCTAGTTTACTTCCAATTGGGGAAAAATGCATTGCCTAGAGTGCATGATAGGGTCAACACATCATTTCTAGTGCTATTAATTCACGAGTTATGGTCAAAATTGTTAAGGCGACTGGCATATTAGGCCAAGGAATGGTACACATACCCTACTAAAAAAAACTTCCCATTCATCTACCCAGTCTGTACCTACGGCGATGGATCAATGCTGCACCTCTCACCCTAATGAATCAAAAGAAATAAAACAGAAAAAAAAACGGCTGTCTTCGAACACGTTTCATGAACTTATCTTCGCTGCATGTATGGAGCTGTCACTCAGCTACCACACGCACTCACTGACTCTGCATTCCCCCCGTTGTCCCTCCGGTAACAGTTAACGGCATATCGCGCACAGCAAATCACGAAGCGACCGAAGCGAGAGTGCACATGGAATGCGTTCAAAAACATTCACACATCGACATTGCAATCGCAAGCCACGCATGCCGACAAGCAGACACAAACGAAACACGCGACGCGCTCCTTCACCGCCCCAGGCAACACCCACCGACAATCTAGCCCAACGGAGGAATACAGACACAGACAAAACCACGAACTGGCGAGAAAAGAAAACAACATCCACCACTCCGCTGTGCCTCCCCGCACAGGGCCATGCTACTATCACCACATGGCAACTAGCCATCGCTGGATCAGCGCCATTCCTGCTGCAACAAATACCATCAAACAAATATCGAAATAGTCTATTTTGTACCACCACCACGTGACCGTGAGTGCATGTAAAGTGCTGCCAGAAAACACCCAATGTTTCATTTTCGGAATTCTCATTTAGTAATTGTTTTTTTTTTTCTTGCATGTTTTCATTGAATCCTCCAGTTGTTTTTCTTTTTTTTTCTTGAACTACATTTGATTTAATTCCTCTGTTGGCTATGGGATTCATCCGCTATGGATATGGGCCATACTTCGGGTTTTTATACTTTTATTCACTGTTTTGGCCTTGAGCTATACTCGACGCAAAACAAGCATTTTTGTTGGCCATGGGCTTTACCCGACACAACAGTTCTAAATGCTTGACTTTTGTATTGCATTGATCATAAACTACTCGATTCATTACGCTTGTTGGCCATGGGCTTTACCCGACGCAACAATTCAAATGCTTGGCAATGAGCTGAAACTCTTCTCAAGCATTACCTTTCCACAGTTTCTACTGTATTGGCCATGAGCCTAACTCGGCGCAATACCTATGTTGGCCATGGGCTAAACCCGACGCAACTAGTAGAATACTTGGCAATGAGCTCAAACTCTGCGCAAGTCATACAATTACTATTAATGGAATCATTTCTGGCAACCATGCTCGATCAACTCTTTTCCTGTATACTTACACATTCTACCCTCCGTGGCACTCACTTTTCTCACACCACAGCAACTTTTCGAGCTTGTCTCAAGTTTTTTTTTTACTTTCTTAATCTGCAATTACCACAATATACACCACATAACTACTATGAACATCATGGCAGGATCGCCAATGTGATATTCTCTATTTCAAATCCTACTTCTTTTACCGCACCTGTATTCTACACTACTATCAATTGCCTCTTTAACTAGAGCCGCACACTCTATAGACCTCCATCTTATTGCCGATCCTATCGTAGACTGACTCGTCACTCTCACACACTCACATCAGGATACCACACATATGACACTTCACCACGCTGTCTGCTGGCCTGACGTCTATGCTGATACGGCTGTCATCTGTGGTGGTACTGAACTCACTCAGCTGCCGAGCGAATATGCCCAGTGGTTTCGCAACATACCCCCGCCCGTGTAGTTCCGGACCGTCCAGATGTCCGAAGGTCCAGAAAGCGCTAGCTTGACTGCGGGCCGACTTACTAAACCGTTATTTGTTTGCACAACTGCACGCCGAACTTGTCCATCTGCTGCCGTAGTCACATCCACAATCCGACCTCGTAACCAACCGTTCCGCTTACCCTCATCTATGACAAGTACAAGATCCCCTGGTTCTAACGGCTTGACTGACTCGAACCACTTAGTACGTCTCGCGATGGTTGGCAAGTATTCACGAATCCATCGACGCCAAAACTGATCTACCAAGAACTGCGCCAAACGCCAACTGTCACGTAAACTGCTTCCGACGGTATTCAAAGAACTGGCTGGTTGATTGACACCCTTGGTTCCGTAAAGAAGAAAGTGGTTCGGCGTTAAGGCCTCCTGTTCTGAAGACTCCAGTGGAATGTAGGTCAATGGCCTGGAGTTGACAACCGATTCTGCTTCTGTGATGACTGTCTGTAGAACTTCGTCGCTTGGAGAATGTGGGTGATCTGCTATCGCTGTCATTGCTGTCTTTACTGAGCGCACCATGCGCTCCCACGATCCGCCCATATGCGGAGCCGAGGGCGGGTTGAAATCCCATCTGGTTGCTGAATTGGTGAAAGTCGTCGCACAGTCTTCGTGGATATCCTGGATCTGCTTCGACAAAAGGTTGCTGGCTCCCACAAAGTTTGTTCCGTTGTCGCTGTAGAAGACATCTGGAGAACCACGCCGAGATACGAAACGCCTTATTGCCATTATGCACGATTGGGTAGACAGACTGTGCACCAACTCCACATGAACGGCACGAATCGCTAGACACGTGAACAGTGCCACCCATCTTTTCTCCAAACTGCGTCCGCGTTTGACCTGAATCGGCCCGAAATAGTCCACTCCGGTGTGCGTAAATGGACGAACACATCCAGTAACTCGTGCCTGTGGTAGTGGTGCCATAGTAGGTGGTTGTGGGACAGCTTTCTTGACGCGACACAGCATACACTGCCTCGACACCTGACGGACTAAGTTTCGCAAACCTGGTATCCAAAACCGCTGACGTATCTCGTTGCAAACTGTCTCTCCATTTCCATGTAGAAATCGTCGATGATAATCGTCAACAACAAGGTACGTTACATGATGCTTCTTCTGTAGTGGAATCGGATACTTCGCATCTACAGAAATCGCTGGGGCTGCGCTGAGTCTACTGTTCATTCTGATGACACCGGTTTCGTCGATAAAGGGGGACAGTCGATACAGAGGGCTGGACTTTGGAATTGATACCGGGCAATCGATTTCCGATAAGTTGCGTTTTAAAACAGCATACTCGTCTGGATACGTTTCAGTTTGTACCTGTCGCCACAGGAGATTTTCGGCATCATACAAATCCTTCTGCGTCAAACGGTTTGGTTTGGACGCCTTTTCCCCTTTGAATCGTCGTACTGCCTGCAGAACGGTAGCTGTAGTCCTCAGTAGTCGGTTCCAATTAGAGAATCTTGAGACGTCGATGAGCGGTTGCAGGATAGTGCTGTGAAACAGGAAAGTTGCGCGTAGCTCGATGTCTGTCTCCACTTTACGAGAAGGCTCTACTGGCCACTGCTCTGGTGGTCTGAATAGGAACTCTGGTGCTTTATACCATGGATTCTCCAGGTCAAAACTTGGCCCGTCCTTCCACTTAGTAGCCGCATCCGCCGCGTTCAGTCTGGAAGGCACGTAATGCCACTCATCAACGATGGTTGTCGTGAGAATCTCTCCCACACGAAATGCCACAAACTGATGATAACGTCGACTATCGGATCGTAACCAACACAGTACAGTAGATGAATCACACCAGAGATAGCGCTTAGTGATCTGGATGTCCAGCGAAGTCAGCACCGAGTCTAGCAACCTTGTTCCTATCATCGCTGATTGGAGCTCAAGCCGAGGCACAGAAAGTGGTTTTAAGGGAGCAACCTTCGTTTTGGCTGCAACAAGCGCACATCGGGTTTCTCCGTTATCGACAATACGAAGATAGAGGACTGCTGCACAAGCAACTTCACTCGCATCAACGAACAAATGAGCTTCCACATTTTCAATTGTGGAAGGATCGGCACCTCTGAAGAAGCAGCGCGGCACTGCTACTTCCTGCAGCCGCTGCATGTACTGACACCAACTAATCCACCTTTCATGTAGTTCTTCTGGAATTGCTTCATCCCAATCCGTACCGGATCTCCAAATCTGCTGCATGAGAATTTTTCCGTGTACGACAAAGTGGGAAATCAATCCCAGCGGATCAAACAAGGACATTACAGTACGCAGAACTTGACGTTTGGTGGGCATCGTCGAACTAGTGACCAGCGTCCTGATCTCTTCGTTGATACAGCTCAAATCGAAGGTGAAAATGTCCTCGGCAGGTTTCCAGACTAGACCCAGTACACGTTCGGACTCTGAAGACTTATCCAGATTCATTGAAATTTCCTGTGGTGCACCGCGTTCGCCAATTTTCTCAAGAACTTCAGTTGAGTTGGAGCAGAAATTGCGAATTTCAAATCCTGCCTGGGAGTGGATGTATTTTACTTCGTTGATCAGTGTCACAGCCTCTTCTTCCGTATCCACACTGTCCAGAAAATCGTCCACGTAGTGGTTGTCTGTCACTGCTTTAGCAGCCCTGGGAGAAGTTTCGGCAAACTGTTTCGCATTTTCATTCTTCACAAACTGCGCCAAACTGGGAGAACATGTAGCCCCGAAGGTGGCAACGTCCATCACATAGATCTGCGGTGGCGATTCTGAATGTGGTCTGAACAGGAAACGTTGTGACTGTCTGTCTTCATCACGGATGCGGATCTGATGAAACATCTCCTTTATATCGCCAACAATGGCAATGTTCCTCTGTCTGAAGCGTAGTAGAACTGACATCAGTGCCACTAGAAGGTCTGGACCTTTAAGTAGCATGTCATTGAACGATACTCCTCCAGCTCTAGCCTTGGCATCCCATATCAGTCTCACCTTGGCCGGCTTTTTCGGATTCTGTACAACGCCCAATGGTAGATACCAGACTCTAGATGGTTCCGTAGACTGTAGCTCCTCAGGTGTAATTCGATGAGCATATCCCTTGGCCTCATAGTCTGCAATCTGCTCTCTCACCTTCGCTTCAAGTATTGGATCCTTACTCAACCGTTTTTCCAAAGCGTTCAGCCGTCTCACTGCCATTGGGTAACTGTCCGGGAAGCGGATGTGATCGAATCTCCATAACAGTCCCGTTTCGAAAGCACCGTTCACCCGTTGAGTTGTTGCTTCCATGATTTCCCGCGCTCGTGTGTCTTCTTTGGGTTCTGGTTTTACTGTAACACTGGATTCCTCAACTGCAAAAAATTGTTTCATCCACTGATGTAGTTCTCTATTTCCAAGTTCGCCGTCCAAATGGAGATTCAGCTGTTCTATGACTGTACTACTATCCGAGCTCTTCCCGAAGATACACCAACCGAGGCGTGTTTTCGTAGCAACTGGCTCGTTGTCTTTTCCCTCTCGTAGACGCAGCGAAGTTAGCAGTCGGACATGTTCGATTCCGATGATGATACCAGGGGCAGCATCCGCATAACTACGAACTGGCAAACCTTTTAGGTGATGGTAGGAACGCTGCAACTCATCGTAGCACATAGTCTGTCTCGGCAACCGAAGAGCCTGTACTGTTCGGACGTTGTGGAGTTTAAACTTCTTGCCTTCACCGCTGATGACAATACTGATTCGTTGCGATTCCTTCTCCTCTCTCGATATATTTCCAGTCCAACTTAAACAGAAGCCGTCCGTAGGACCGTGAATACCCAGCGCCTTCGCGATGCCGGATTCAAAAAGCGTAGAGGAAGACCCGTCATCCAAGAAAGCGTAGGTTTTGACCTGCTGACCGTTACCGTGGATGGTTACCGGTATATACCGGAACAGCGAGTAGGTCATCGAACTGTGAAGATTGTGGTGCACTACAGTTTTTGGATCCACGGTGGACTGTGAAGCTTCAGCCACTTCGGTGTTTCCCAGCGGACAACTTGCAAAGGAGTGCAGAAGTTTATGGTGAAATGTTTTGCACCCATCTACGCCGCATTCCTTCCTAGCACGACAGGGCAATCGACGATGAGGCACAAGACAACTGCGGCACAAGTTCTTCAGTTTCACAGCTTTCCATCTACCGTCAATGTCAAGTGCCTTAAACTGCATACAATCCGCTATCTCGTGACTTGGTTTGTCGCAATACAGACATGTCCTATTCGCTGATTCCTTCAGCTGTTTGCCTACGTTGACTGACGACGACTTTCTTTCCTGTTGGTCCTCTGTATGAACGTACAGCTTCGGTTTCTCCTTTCCAATTTTGCTCGGCTTGGAACTAGTTGCGAGGCTATCGATGGGAAGCGTAACATCCGAGGCCATCACTACTATCTCGGACATGAATGCGCTAAATGCCGCCAGGTTGACATAAGCGCATCTACTTTTATGGTACGACCACTGCATTTTAAGCTGAGGGGGCAATTTCTCAACTAACTCGTGGAGTAACGAGGGATTCCACAAATGATCAGCTAAATTTGCGATTGACATGTGATCCACAACATTCTGAACCGCTAGACCAAATGTGATCTGTGATTGCAAATTATCGGACTTTGGAGAAGGAACTGCGCGTAACTTTTGAAGAAGAGAGTGGATCAATACTTCTGGCCGCCCATATAACCTTCGCAATATGTCAATCACGAATGGCACCGACTGTGGCATCAACAACCGACTCTTAACTGCTTCTAGCGCGTTACCTTTCAAGCAACGTTGTAAACGCGCTAAGTTCTCCGAATCACTAAACCCGCAGGCCTCCGTAGAGTTGCAGAATGAGCTATAGAATAATGGCCAATCCTGTGGGTCACCAGAGAAATTTGAGAGTTCTCGGGGCATCACTTGTCTCGCTGCCAGTTGTTCGTTGGATGGTCCCCGTCGTACTGTTGCTGCTCGTTGTTGAGGTTGGCCTACCGAAGGGGTACTGTAATCTGCAGAATTTGGCATCTCGTCCTGAGTTGGTGCAACGCTGACTGGGGGTGGCACAGGGTGATTGAAACCTGCCGGAACTCGCCTGCTGTTGACAAACATTGGTGCAGCTTGCGTTGGAACTGCCGATGTAGGCCCATACACACCATCGCCACCAGCACCGACGCTGATAGGGTTACTGTTCATCCACGTTGAACTGCAAGCGGAAGTCAGCACAGCACTCACTATGGGAATCGACGAAACAGGATATTGCAAAGGATGCGGGTGTACTCCAGCGAAAGAGGATGCTGATGGCCCGGATTGATTCTGACCCAACGGTGGCATTGGTACATAACTGTTACCAGAATCAAACGGGTTGCTTGCCGTAGAATTTCCCACCACAATTGTCCCAACCCCAACTGAAGTCGCAACTGTATTATTGCCACACCCTAACGTACCTCTACTGGTATTTGGAACATTATACGATGTAGAGACTGACTCGAAAGGTAGCACGTTAAACGACTGGTGGGGGTAACTGATCGACGGGGGAGCACTTATATTTTTCAGTGGAGCAGACGTTGGTCGCGTTGAAATGAAGGAGTTTATTCCCACCGGGGAATCGTATTGGGTTAACGATGTACTTACCGGTGGCTCCCGAATTGCTATTTGCTTACGTGAAACAAATTTACCGGTATCTAGCAGTTCAGGAATAACACTTCCATCCGTGGGTCCGGTCCTTCCGAAATCATCCGTAGAATTCGGCGTGGAAGTCGACGTTGGAGTAGGGGCAATAATCACCGGAATATTTCCAGTATTTGCTGTCGCGAGCCTGGGTGTGGTCGTGGCTGGTGCTGTTACGGAGATAGATGCCGGAATCGTCGACTGCTGAGCTGCTTCCGGAACTACGGCCGATGGCGAAATGTTGCTGGATTGCGCTACTGTCACTTGTTGTGATGCGCCGACTTCCTGTCCACTAAGCCACGACTGTACCTTCTCACGACTAGCTCGACTGCTCAGTCCCGATCTCCTACTGACTCCATCCTCCGCACCATCTGCTTCTGCGAGAAGTAAAGCGTACTTCTGCTTCAGAAAATTCTCCTCCTCTTCGGCGATTTTCTTTCTCGCAGCCACCTGAGCTGCCTCCTCTTCCAAAATCCTCATCCTGATTACCTTCTGCTCCTCCAGCATTCTCAGACTGAGTTCTATACGGGATGAACGACGACTTGCTGACGAACGACCAACTGACGAATGGCAAACGGAGCTTTCCACCTGCGGGCGACATCGATCGCACTTCCAGGTTCGATTCGGATCTGCGATTGAATCCGTTACTCCCGCACAGCCAAAGTGCATCCATGTCTCGCAAGTGTCACATCCGACGAGGTTATCCACTGTGTCCGGTCGGTCGCATTTGGCACAGTGTTTTCCACTTCTGCTATCCATGATCCGGCAGAAAATCTTTGAAGATTGTTCGGACAGGGAAGGGAAACGATTTTGATAGCAGCTAACACGCAGCTTCAAAGCTGAAATATATTAAATTTAATCAGTTGCGTCCAATGATATGTATTATTACCTTACATTTTCGTTTTCTTCTTTGTTGTGTCTTGTCCGAACTGATTTCTTTTGTGTTTGCACGTACTGTCCTAGATTTATTAAATTCATTTCAGTTTAGCTCTCTTTTTTGTCAGACTACACTTACTTGCATGTAACTGGTATTTGCGTGGACTACTGATTAAGAGTAAACTAACTGCCGTACTACTTATAACCGTACTAATAGTTTTAGCTAGAATAGGTTTAGGAGTAAGTTTTAAATAGCACGTAAGAAAAATGCATGTTTTAGAAATTCACCTAGGTTTTACAATTCAGTTTGGTTTCTGACTCTCACGGCTGTTTACGAATAGTTATTATAATAAATTCACTCAGTAGTTACATCCATAAATTAACGAAATTCACTTAGTGTTAACTTCACATGCAAAGCAGGTCTATAGTTCTTGTCGATTTTTCTCGGTTTATGCTCCATATGACACTTCACCACGCTGTCTGCTGGTCTGCTGTCTGCTGGTCTATGCTGATACGGCTGTCATCTGTGGTGGTACTGAACTCACTCAGCTGCCGAGCGAATATGCCCAGTGGTTTCGCAACAGACAAGATTCCTAAAGGTGATATCAGGATCCTCATGAGCGACTTCAACGCAAAGGTTGGTTCCGACAACTCGGACTATGAGCATGGGACGCCATGGTCTCGGAGAAATGAGCGAAAACGGAGAGCTGTTTGTAGAGTTTTGTGGCAACAATGACAAGGTGATTGGGAGATCACTCTTTCCTCGTCGACCAGTGCACAAAGTGACATGGGTTTGCCGTGATGGCGTAACGGAAAATCAAGTCGACCACATCTGCATCAGCCGAAAATGGAGACGAAGCCTTCTTGATGTGCGGAACAAACGTAGCGCCGAACATCATCTCCTTTATCGGCGAGATCCGACTGCGCATTGCCAGGATCCAGCGACAGGAGGAAAAAAACGGGCGCAGGTTCAACACACGCCGACTGGAAGACGCTGCGGTGAAAAGGTCCTTCGTCGAGGAGACCCGTACTGCGAATATTCCAGTAGGTGGAGGCGTAGAAGATCAATGGAGCACCATCAAGAACGCCTTTATCGCCACCGGCGAGAATAATTTGGGTGGGCTACGCCCCCGAAGAAAGCAGTGCATCACAGCCTGGAGGAAGATAGAGGAGCGAAGGAACGCCAAAGCCACGATAGAGTGAGCGAAAATACGAGGAGCCAAAGCCGCCATTGACGGGCTAGCGCTATTTGGCTCTCGAGATGGAAGTGAAACGCTTATGTAGACGGAACAAAAGAGCGTGGACGGACTCCCTAGCCGACGAAGGCGAGAAAGTAGCAAACACAGGCGACATCCGTCTCCTCTACGATGTCTCACGTCGCCTTAGTGGGACCAAGATGAGTGCTACGATGCCCGTGAAAGACACGTCTGGACAGTTACTGGCCGACCCGGCTGACCAGTTGAAACTCTGGTTCGAGCACTTTAGAAAGCTTTTTCAAGTGTCGGCCACGCCATCAACACCTCAGCATGAGCAGCCAAGGGTTTGACACATTACCCGGGTCAGCCCCGAAGCTCCATCAGTGCAGGAGATTAAAACAGTCATGGTCGATTGTATATCAGCTGAGATGCTTAAAGCTGACCCCGTAGTATCTGCACAGCTGCTGCACCAATTAGTCTGAGTTATATGGGAAACCGCGACATTTCCGGCCCACTAGACTAGGTATTGATCCAAGGAGAGGACCCTCCTTGGACAAAGGTAGAGCGGAAGAGGAAGAAGAAGGCGAATCCGCAGGTAGAAGTGCAGGACGCCAAGCCAAGGCGTAGGAGGGCAGGTGCCAGGCGCGAGAAAGGTGACGCTATCGTCATCAAGACGGAACAGTCCAAGTACTCGGACGTCTTGAAGACGATGCGAAGCGACGCCAAGCTTGAGGGTCTTGGAGCCGACGTACGCAGTATTAGACGTATTCGTACGGGCGAGATGATCCTGGAGCTGAAGCGGCAGAAGGAACACAAGGGCGCCGCCTATAAGAGGCTGGCAGAAGAGGTCCTTGGTGAGGGTGTGCAGGTGAGGGCTCTGACACATGAGGCGACTCTGAAGGTCAAGGACATTGACGAGATCACTGAAGTGGAAGAGCTCGTCACGGCACTGCGGCAATAGTGCGATGTGCAGGTGGCCGCCGCAGCCGTTAAGCTACGGAGAGGGCCAGCAGGGACACAGATAGCTTTGGTTCAGCTACCTGTGGCGGATGTTAAAAAGTCCGTTAAAGTAGGGAGTATAAAGGTGGGCTGGTGTGTATGTCACCTGACATTCCACGAGCCACCAGAGGTTTGCTTCAGGTGTCTGGAACCAGGACACAAGTCGTGGGACTGCAAAGGCTCCGACAGGCGCAAACTGTGTAGGCGATGCGGCGCTGAAGGTCATAAGGCCCAAAGCTGCACGAGTCCGCCCATCTGCATGATCTGTACCGGGAAATCCTCGAAAAACAGACATCCGATGGGTGGTCCAGGGTGCCCGGCCTTTAAGAAAGCCGCAGTGAACAACAAATCACAGTGCAGGTAACGCAGCTGAGCCTGAACCACTGTGATGCGGTTCAGCAACTGCTTTGTCAGGCGGTTTCTGAGTGGGAGACGGATATCGCCATCATTTCGGACCCATACCGAGTACCAGCCGGCAACGGCAACTGGGTCGCGGATGGGACCAGGAAAATGGCGGCGATATGGACGACGGGTAAATACCCCGTGCAGGAGTTGGTGTCTACTACCTTTGAGGGCTTCGTGGTCACCAAAGTAAACGGGGTCTTCTTCTGTAGCTGTTATGCGCCTCCGCGGTGGCCGATCGAGCGGTTCACGCAAATGCTGGACCGCTTAACGACCGTGCTAACAGGGCGAAGGCCGGTGGTAATAGCGGGTGACTTTAATGACTGGGCTGTGGAATTGGGAAGCCGTTTCACGAACCAGCGGGGTCAGATCCTGCTAGAAACACTGGCCATCTTAGATGTCGACTTGGTTAACGTCGGTACCAAGAGTACCTATAGTCGAAACGGAGCGGATTCAATTATTGACGTGACCTTTTGTAGTCCTGGCCTAACAAGTAGTTCGAACTGGAGAGTAGATGATGGCTACACTCACAGCGACCACCTGGCGGTTCGCTACAGTATCGACAACAACAACAGCAGACAGCGGATAGAAGAAAGGCGGCTAGGCCAAGGCCAAGCCCTCGTAAGTGGAAGACATCATACTTCGACGAAGAGGTATGTAGGGAAGCGCTCCGCCGTGAGCGAAACTTAATCGGTTTAGACGGCGACGAGCTGGTAGCGGTGCTCTCACGTGCGTGTGATGCGACCATTCCTAGGCGAGTCCACCCTAGAAATAGAAGGCCACCAACTTACTGGTGGACCGACGCGATTGTGGACCTGCGCCGCGCCTGCCTACGGGCTAGGCGGCGGATGCAGCGAGCACGATCAGAGGAAGAGCGAAACGAACGGCGGGTGGTGTTCGCCGCTGCAAAAGCCGCGCTCAAGTACAGAGATGCATTTTGAACGCTCATGTTCTGTGAGCGTGCCAAAAATGTTCCCTGATTGCTCTTACGTGCGTGTTCACATTTTTTGAACACAACCTAGGCAACTAGATTGCTCACGTAATGGTGTTCAAAATTGACAGCTCAGACCGTTAGCCGAAAGCTAGACCGAAAGAAAAAAAAATCAAGATGTTTCACGACGCCGCGCCTGAATTTGCATCGCAGGTGATCGCAGTCACTTCCGTTCTCTATTGATTTGATGGATGCATACTCGAATTACCAATATTACCATGTCCCTGTAAGTGCCGAATTCTATGTCGTTATGTAGGATGTTGGGGGCCGAGATAACACCAGGTCAGAAACGGGCCAAGCCCTGGACACATTTTTTTAACGATATTATGATGTGCTGTTCCACACGCCGTGTCGTGGGTCAGATCCGTCAGATCTAAGAAGCACCTCGGCGGAGCTCCGGTCCAACATCACATCACTGAACTGACTAGGAACTGACTCGATCAAGTGTAATGAGCCCTTTGTATTTAGAGGAGGACTACAGGTCGGAGAGGCTCCTCAAAAGAGAAGAGATCTGACTTTTTGTTCATTGAGACTATCCATTATTTTAGTAAGCTGTATGGATATTCCACGTCCAGCGCTGAAGCAAAAACCTTGTGAAAATCTGCACAACCGACACGCACGCCCCAGCGATGATGACCGAGTGACTGCAAAGGTCGCAAATCTGTTGCTACTAGCTACGCAGTGCCCTCCCAAGCAACCAAAAGTTCGGATAAAATAGCATATTTGGGCTTAATCAGCTATTCGAAGGAAGATGAATAGCATTCTATTCAGCTCACTTTTTAAGTAATTAACCGAACTTGAGTTCTCAAAAAGTACACTTGTGTCGCTGAAAGGAACGCTATTCAGCTTAAAAATAAGCTTCGAAAAAATGAAAAAAAAAATGCGCTTAGTCCTCAAAAGTAATTTATAATTATGAGACATTAGTACATGTGTAATCCAATTTGACTAATACCTTGAAATAATTTTTAATGTTTTTTACTTACTGAGATTTGAACTCGGGTTCTCCTCGTTGAAAGCCGGCTCCTAACCACTACTCCATGTATGTGTTGTTAGGCACTGCGGGATTTTACTCAATGTGCTGATATCATTTAGTAGAGCTCAATCAGGTTCGCGTGTGAACTTTCTCTGAACCTCAAGCCGAAGGTTCGAAAGAAGTTTACGTGGAACTTCTTGTGAACTTACATAGTTTGACATTTTCAGTTTGTTTTGGTTCGTAATTGAAACAAGTGCAAAGCAATAAATTAGTGCCAGTGCCAAACATTCAGAAAAGTTTATAAGTTTTCAGTGACAACGATCGCTTCGGTTACCGGCACGCTGGTGCGACAAGTGAGACGGGGTTGAAACATCAAGCAAAGCTGGAAGATTTTTATCCGCAGCCGAAAAAACCCCGGCGGAATCCTGGGCAGAACAGTTTTCCGCTGCGGGAGCAGCCTTTGAGCCACACAATACGGGTTCTTTGGGTTGATTACAAGTAAGTATGTTGTAATATTATAGTGAAACAAAGTGTACTTGTGAAATTAACACAAACTGTGGCTGCTGCGCTCGATTTCCGAGTGATTTAATTGAATGAGAACTTCTCCCCGGCCCCGCTGTCGCCGAAGTTCAGATGAAGTTCACTTTTGGTACGGTTAATATTTATCCGAACTTTGAGTAGTAAGTTCAAAACAAGTCCGAAACAAGTTCGGAACGGAACATTTCAAGTTGTTGTAATATGTCCAAATGCACTATATTTGAGTTTTAAAGGCACGAAAAAGTTCAACATGAGTTCGGTTAATATTTGATTGAACTCGGTTTTAAAGTTCAACAAAAGTTCTTTCTGAACCGTTTTTCGACTTTAATGTCGTTTTGAAGAGATGTCAAAAGCTTGTACATGTACTTCCAAGTTCATAACTAATACATAAGGAACTTTTTGGAGATTTAAGTTCAACGAAACTTGAATTGAACCAAACTTAAACTTCTGAGTTCGTTCTTCAAGTGGTATCCGAACTTTTGGTTGCTTGGGCTGTGTTCAAGCACCCACTTTGTTTGAACTTGAACACAGCTCACGTGAGCGCAGGATTTGAACAGAACATGAACAGAACACGTTCAAATGCATCTCTGGCTTAAGACCGAGATAAGAGCAAGCAAAAATGCCTGCTTCGAGAGTCTCTGTCAGAGTGCCAATACGAACCCGTGGGGTGACGCCTACAGGTTCGTTATGGCCAAGACGAGAGGTGTGATGGCTCCTACAGAGCAATCTCCAGAGATGTTGGAGGGGATCATTGGAGGACTTTTTCCGCGTCATGATCCTAGTCCTTGGCCTCCTTTCGTAGGACAGCCGGGGACTGGGGCTGGCGATGAGGAGAGGGTCACCGATGTGGAACTTGCGGGGATAGCTAAGTCCCTTAGCGTAGGTAAGGCCCCAGGTCTGGACGGAGTTCCGAACCTGGCCTTAAAAGTAGCCATTGAAGAGGCTCCCGAGATGTTCAGGTCTGCTATGCAGAAATGCCTGGACGAGGGAGTTTCCCAGAAGCTTGGAAGAGGCAGAGCCTGGTACTATTGCCAAAGGCGGGGAAACCAACCGGAGACCCGTCGCCATAAAGACCAATATGCTTGATTGACACGGCGGGGAAGGTGCTCGAAAATATCATCCTCAATAGAATGTTGAGGTTCACTGAGGGTATAAATGGTCTTTCGAGCAACCAGTATGGCTTCCGGAAGGGGAGGTCCACCGTAGACGCTATCTTGTCGGTTACAAAAACTGCCGAGAAAGCACTCGAGCCTAAGAGGAGGGGAATTCGCTTCTGCGGGGTACTGACTCTGGATGTAAGGAATGCATTTAATAGCGCCAGTTGGGCTGCTATTGCCGATGCGCTCTTGCGTCTGGGGATTCCGGAGTACTTGTACAAGATTCTCGGAAGCTACTTTCAGAATCGCGTACTAGTTTACGACACGGAGGTGGGTCGGAAGTGCTTTCACATAACCTCAGGAGTCCCGCAAGGTTCCATCCTGGGTCCGGTGTTATGGAATGTCATGTACAACGAGGTGTTGAGGTTAGAGTACCCTGTGGGAGTGGTGATTGTCGGATTTGCCGACGATATTACGCTGGAAGTCTACGGTGAAACGATCGAGGAGGTAAAGTTGACTACCAACCACTCGATCAAGGTTATGGAGGCGTGGATGCGGTCCAGGAAACTGGAGCTAGCTCACCACAATACAGAGGTGACGGTTGTTAACAACATGCAGTCGGCGCAGCAGACGGAGATCAGTGTAGGAGAGTGCACTATCCTGTCGAAGCGCTCTGTCAAGCACTTGGGCGTGATGATCGACGATAAGCTTACCTTCGGTAGCCACGTCGATTATGCCTGTAAAAGAGCCTCCACAGCTATTGCGGCACTGTCCCGGATGATGTCCAATAGCTCAGCGGTGTAAGCGCAAGCTTCTGGCTAGTGTTGCTACGTCCATACTTAGGTATGGCGGCCCGGCGTGGGGTACCGCGCTAAGTACTGAATGCTACCGACGGAAGCTGGAAAGTACTTACAGGCTTATGTGCCTGAGGGTTGCGAGCGCGTACCGTACCGTGTCACACGACGCTCTCTGCGTCATTACTGGTATGGTGCCTATCAGCATTCTTATCAGTGAGGACATGGAGTGCTTCGAAATGCGCGGCACAAGAGGCATACGCAGGACTGTCAGGATGGCCTCTATGGTCAAATGGCAGCGCGCGTGGGACAGTTCCACCAAAGGAAGGTGGACCCATAGGTTGATACCGAGGGTAGATAGTTGGATTAATAGGCGCCATGGGAAAGTTACATTCCACCTGACACAGGTCCTTACAGGTCATGGTTGCTTCCGACAGTATCTACACCGTTTTGGGCATGCGGATTCTCCCGAATGCCCAGTGTGCAATAGTTTAGAGGAAACGACGGAACACGTTTTGTTCGTGTGCCCGCGTTTTCGCACAATGCGTGACCGCATGCTTGCCACATGCGGGGAGGACACAACTCCGGACAACTTGGTCCAGAGGATGTGTAGGGATGAGGTTAGCTGGAATGCCGTTTCAACGGCTATCACCCATATCGTCTGGGAGCTACAGAGGAGGTGGCGCGTGGACTCGGAGAATCGCTAGTCCAGATGCAGTGCAAGAGGTGGTCCAGGGGTTCGAAGTCGGCTTCGTAGGTCATACCGGTGCCCTGCGGTCGAGATCGACCCTTACAGCGATTAAGTGGCCGCGGAGAGGAAGTCACGGTAGCGGTGCTGTCGTGGCGTCGGTCTGCTGGGTTGGATCCGAGCCCGCGGTTGGAAAGGGGTCCCCGGCAAGGGTCGGGGTAGGTGAGACCCTGCTGTCTGCAACCTTCGGGTGCATCTGACCTGACCTGAAGGGTAGTGATACCCTTCCTTTGCGAGCAGGTCAGATCGGGTTGCACGTGGGCATCAGTTCTTGATGTCTGCAAAGCAATTGGGCGCGGGCGGGGTTGATCCTGCCCGCCTTCCGAGGACAAAGGGAGTGGCGAGGACCACTCGGAAAACTGGCTAAGCGCCAGCATGCTACCGTGATGGACTCTCCAGAGCGAGTCATCGATGTTCATTGCTGCTAGGCTACGGCAGCTAACCTTGAGGGTGCGATATGCACTAGCCCCTCTCTGAAGCAATACCTTCTTGGTGGTTCCGGAGAGACGTAGGTTTTTGGCGACCATAGGAATGTGTTTTAGTGGGTCGAGGAGAGAGTAGTCCTGGCTTTTACTAGTGTAGAAGAAGACGGCCTTAACCCCACACTACCCTAACCTTCCTGTTAGGGTGTCTGTTGAGCAGATTTATCCCCCTATGGTTTAGAAGGAAAAAAAAAGACTAGGTATCTCAAAGTCCTCTGCAAAGTGATCCTTAACCGGATACAGGAGAAAACTGACGCAACTCTCCGGTGGCAGCATGAAGGATTCTGTGCCGGATGATCCTGTGTGGAGATATTGTCACGCTCCGTATCATTCTGGAGCAAATCAATGAATTCCAAGAGTCCCTCTACCTGGTGTTAATTGATTACGAAGAAGCTTTCGACCGATTGAGACATGTGGGAAGCCCTCAGGCGCAAGGGTGTCCCTGAGAAAATCATCGGCCTCAATGGCCTCACAGTACAGGGCATTTTCGTGCAGAATACAGCACAACGGTGTTTTGTCCGATCCAATTCGGGTCGTTGCTGGAGTGAGGTAAGGATGTATACTATCACCGCTACTGTTCCTCATCGTAATCGACGAGATTCTGGTAGGTGCGATTGACCGTGAACCAAATCGTGGATTGCTGTGGCAACCCATTACCATGGAGCACCTAAATGACTTCGAACTGGCTGCTGAGTTGCTCTCCTAGATCAACGGCGCTCTGATATAAAGAGCAACGTCAACAAGACCAAATTGTTGGATGTTAACACGGTCAATCCTCCCAAAGTCGGCGTCGGTGGTGTAGTGGTAAGCGTGGTTGCCTCCCACCCCAGTCGGTCGGGGTTCAATTCCCGTCGACGTCGATGGGATTTTCTGAGACATAAAATCCATGATCACGCCTTCTTTCGGATAGGAAGTAAAGCCGTAGATCCCGGCCCATGTGTTGATGGGTTCGATATGTAGGGTCCTCAGGTGTGGTGACCTGGTGACTGTCTCCCTGGGGCGTCGGAATTTAAGGCTTAGCTCCTAGACCCAGCCGACGTAAAACACAACTGGCGCCGAACGGTGCTAGTTGGCCAGAAAAAAAAAGAAGAAGAAGAATCCTCCCAGCTTTACGGCAGCTGGGCAAGCAGTAGAGAATTTTGAAAGCTTCCAATATCTCGGTAGTCAAATGGCAGCACCAATATCGACATAGGTGCACGGACCAAGAAGGCGAGGACTACTTTTGCGAGTATGGGGAAAAAACAACCAGAATTTGCAACTCGAACGCCAGTGAAACCTGATGTGTATCAGCGGGCGGAGAACACTCAACAACTGCAGGTCAATAGATGCCTGTCGTATATAATTCGTGCATGGTGGCCTCACAATTGAGGGGCCCAGAATCAAAGGGGTGTAAGTGACCATTTCGTCGATTTTGAGCTGAGCATATCATAAAATTCTTCAGATTTCAAGCTTTCAGGAACTTTTTTAAGATTGTTTCTACGATGATTGGAAAAATTACAATGAATCAGAGAAAATTGTGCTGATTTTGAAACTCCATACATTTTGTATGGGATGAAAAATTGGTCTAAAACTTTAAACCTCATTTACTCGAAAGTGGGGTTTTGTCACTTACATCCCTTTGCTTCTAACCCCCTCAATTGGATCTCCAACATGGAGCTCGTCAATGTCATCAAAAGCCGATAGCGACAGAAATTCGGGAGCGAAAGTGGAGGTGGGTCGACCACACTCTACGCTAGGGCGAGAAAGAAATCAGCAAGTATAGGAACCCAGCTGGGCATCGCAGCAGAGGCAGACCCAAAGGCTCATGTCGGCGCAGCCTCAATTAGTGAAAACGATGGACTTTTGACCTCGATTTAGATCAAGGCGGTGATGGTGGGCAATGCCCTGGGTAGAGATTTGTCACGGTCGGCGCAATAGAAATAAACTAGAACTCCAATGGCGCTGTAGTCACTTTACCATATTAATTATTTTAGTAACTTTTATTGTTATAATTGACTTTTTTTAAGTGTCCATCTTATAGAGGATATTTTGTTTTGATAAACAAAAGTTATTTCACACTTCTAGTACCGCTAGTGACTCTGTAAGGGCGAGGCAAACTAGATGTTAGTCACACGAACAGTCGCGACATTGGAGTTCTGTGGAGTTATTCTAATGTCGGCGCTTTGCATCGAAAAAGGCGCTCAAACTTGAAAGTTAATAGGTAGGAAAAGTCGGAAAATATTTTAAAACTCAAATCAAACACCAACTTTTAACAT
>NC_085136.1:83198928-83256001 GCF_035046485.1 Aedes albopictus | reverse complement strand
AGGATTCGTGACCAATGTTCATCATCGTCTTTTAATGTTCATCTTGGCCTTACATCTCCATTGGGACAGAAAATGATTACAAGCTTGGCCTAATCACTAGTTGAAATACAATTGGCATAGCAAGGATTCCACCATTAATTCGTCCAGAGGTTCCTTCAAGAATTCATCTTAGGATTTAACCAAACATTTATTCGGGGATTTGTCCTGGGATATCTGTAAAGACTCCTCCAGTGATTGTTCAAATCCTGTTTTTGAGGTTTCCATCAGGAATTTTTCCAGAGATCCTTTAGAGTATGGCTGCAGATATTCCTTTAGAGATTTCTTCAGGGATTTCTCCATATATTCCTTCCAGAATTCCTCTTGATATTGCTCCAATAGGTCCATCTGATATTATACGAAGTATTTCTGCAGGAATGTCTTCCACAAATTCTTTCAGACAATTTTACTAAAGCAAAGCAAAGATAACCTTACACATCGTAGTTGCTACTCCGTGATTGACCAGAACAATCGAAGTTGCACAGAGATCCAATGAATGATGCTTGGGACTATCTACACACTCCCAATGTGCACAACTCGAGAGTTCAATATTTAAGGACAAGGTATTTGGAGTACATAGCTCAAAATTTTTAGAGCACCGTTTTTGAGAACCGTTGAACGGATTTTAACGAAAATGCATCACGCTAATTGTTCAGTGGTTGTCAACAGCGTGATGCATTTTAATCCAAATCCGTTCAACGGTTCTAAAAAACGGTGCTCTAGAAATTTTGAGCAATGTACTCCAAATACCTTGTCCTTAAAGTCAATAAGAATGTTAGTTCGTTGTTACTAGAAACCGTGGAATCCACTGCATCCCCACAGATGTCTCGGGAAGGAGTATTTGTTAGTAGGGTAGGGTAAGGTGTGGATCTTGAAGCCACATTTGGTAGATGATATGATCCACGAGTTATATGAAAATTACACGACACGATCTTCATCCCGATTATGATTTATTTGGTCGCGATAGTAAGGGTAATGCACATATGTCAACGATCGTTCTGTATTAAACACGTCATCGCATTGATCGTTTACACTACCGTGAAAACCGACTTTCCCGCACATTTCTGATTTCGCTTTCAGTATTCGCGTCCCCGTCTCCTTACCGAGAAAGCCGACCAACTCACGGAAATAGTCGCGCGTTTCCCACAGTATTGAACTTGGACTATACGGAGAATAAACTTTCAAGCTTAGATAGCTATTTTCGAATTATGTAATTTACTAGTGTTACTTGTGATCGACAGCCGTTGAGGTAATTAAGCCAATTATTTTAAATTTACTCAATGATTGTTGTGAACTGCAATCCTTCGAACAATGCCACCCGATCGGAATCCCCATCGAAACTGCCCAAACAAGAATCATTTTTCACTTCTTCCTTTCCTAAAATCCCTTAGGAGTCCACCCTAGTTTCTCTTCAAAAATTCGTCCTGAAATTACTGCAGACACGCATTTCTTCAGATTTTTTTCATCCAGGGATTCCTACAGAAGTTCTTCCAGGAATTCGCTAAGAAATCTCTCCTGAGATTCCCTATGGAATTCTTCTTGAGATTGCTTCTGGGATTCATCATGGGGTTTCTTTACAAATTCTTTCAAGAATTCCTCCAGCGATTAACTCGGTAATTTCTTCTGTGATACAACTTTCAGGATTATTTTAAAAATGCCTCCAAGAAGTCTTCTTGGGATTCATTCAGAAATTCCTCCTGGATTTCTTTCAGAAACTTCTCCAAGCATTAATTCAAGACTTCTTCCATGAGCTGTTTAGAGATTCCCTTAAGAATTCTTCTTGGGATTGCTTCCAAGATTACTCCTGGTTTTTTTAGGAACTCTTCCAGGGATTCAGGAACTGCTACAGAGATTGCTCCAAGAGTTCCTCTACGTACTCTTTCAAGGATTCCTTCAGATTTTCCTCAGGAATTTCAACTGTTTCTTCACAGTGTCGGTTTCTCGAAACTCTGCCGTACTTCGAAACTCCTCGTAGAATTGCATCAGAAATTGATCTTTGGATTTCTTCAGGAATTCTTCCTGGGATTCTTCCAAAAATTTCTCCGGCAATTCTTCCAGAATGGATTACTCCAAAAAATGAATGGATTACTCTAAAAAATCCTACAGGGATTCGTCCAGAATTTCCTCTAGGAATTCCTCAAGAGATTCCTCTAGGAATTCCTCCAGAGATTCCTACAAGTTTTCCTCTAGAGATATCTCAAGGAATTTCTCTAGACGTTCCTCCAGGGACTCCTGCAGAACTTCCCACAGGAGTTCATTTAGGGAATCCTCAAGGGATTCCTCCTGAAAGTGCTCAGTTGATTCATCAAGGAAATTCTTTAAGAATTCTTCCAGGGACTTCTCTATGGATTCCAGGATTCCTCATGGAATTTATACAGAGATTCCCCCAGGAGTTCCTCTAGAGGCTTCTAGAGGAAATTCTCTAGAGATTCATCCAGGAATTCCTACAGGAAAGGCTCTAGGAATTTGCCAGGCTTTCCTTCAAGGATTCCTTCAGGAATCCTCCAGGAAATCGTTCAGGGATTCCTTCAGAAATACCCTCAGGAATTTCTCCCGGAATTAATCCAAGAATTATTCCAGGCATTCCTCCATGATTTCATCCTGGAATTTCTCCAGGAACTCCGCCAGGAATAACCCCAGGTATTTCTTCCGGAGTTTCTCCAGAAATTTATCCAGGAGATCCTTCAGAAATTCTCAAAAAAAATCCTCCAAAAATTTCTCCAGGAAATCCTCCATGGAATCCTTAAGAAATTATAAGAATTCATTCAGGTATTCTTCCAGGAATTCTTCCAGGGATAGTTCCACGGAATTTCCCCGCAGGAATTCTTCCAAGACATTCTTCAGAAATTTCTCTAAGAACTCCTCCAGGAATTCCTCCAGAGGTTTCTTCAAAAATTTCTCCAGGGATTTCTCCCAGATTTCCTCCAGGGAATTCTTTAGGAATTACTACGAGGGATTACTTCAGGATTTCTTCACGGGTTTGCTACAGGAGTTCATCCTAGAATTTCTCCAAGGAGTCCTCCAGAAATTTCTCCTGGAAATTCTAATAGGATTCCTCCAGGATTTACTTCAGGAATTCCTTGGGGAATTCCTCCAAGGATTCATCCAGGAAATCCTCCACAGATTTCTCAAGGAATTCAACTAGGGATTGCTTCAGGATTTCTACCAGAGGTCCCAGAGCTCCTCTAGAAATTGCATTTGGAATTCGTTCAGGAATTTCTCCAAGGATTGTACCTTCTTCAAATTATTTCTTCGGAAATTCCTCCAAGGATTCCTCCAAGAATTCCTCTAACGATTTCTCCAGGAATTCCTCCAGGTATACTTCCAGAATTTGCTCCAGGGCCCAAGAATTTGTCAAGAAGTTCCTCCAGCAAGTTTTCTAGGAGTTGTTTCAAGGATTTCTCAAAGAATTTCTCTAAGGATTACTCCAGGAATTCCTTCTGGGACTCCGATAGAAGTTTGTCCAGAAGTTCCTCCATGCATTCCTTCTGAGATTCCTAAAGAAATTGCTTCAGAGATTCCTCCAGGAATTCCTTTAGGGATTTTTCCATGAATTTTCCAAGAAATTCTTCCATGAATTTCTCTAAGAAATCCTCCAGGAATTCCTCAAGGGATTCCTCAGGCATTTTTCCAAGATTTCCCTAGGAATTATTCCTAGAATTTCTTCAGAAATTTCTCTAAGGATTCCTCCAGGAATTCGTCAAGAGGTAAATTGTCCCAGGGATTTCTCCCAGATTTCCTCTAGGGCTCCAGGAATTCATCCAGGGATTCCTTCAGGATTTCTTCTAGGGGTTGTTACAGAAATTCATGCAGGAATTTCTTCAGGGATTCTTCCAGGGTTTCCTTCAGATATTCCTTTAGAAATTCCTTTGGGAATTCTTTTAGGAATTCCTCTACAATTTTATTCTAGAATTCCTCCAGAGATTTCTCAAGGAATTCATCTAGGAATTTCTCCGGAATTTTACCAGAAGTCCCTCCCAGCATTTCTTTAGAAATTCCACTAGGGATTCTTCTAGGAATTTATACATGGATTTCTCCAGGTATTCGTCCAGGAATTTCTCCAAGGATACCTCTACGAAACCCTCATAAATTTTTGTTCAGAAATTCCTCCAGGGATTCCTCCAAGAGTTTCTCTAGTGATTTCTCCAGGAACTCCTCCAGGTATACTTTCAGAATTTCCTCCAGGAATTTCTACAGGGATTCTGTCAAGAATTTGTCCAGAAGTACCTCCAGGATTTGCTCCAACGATTCCTCAAGGAGTTGCTTCAGGGATTTCTCCATGAATTAGTCTTCTTTTCTCCAAGAATTCCTAGCTCCTGGAATTATTTCAAAAGCTCCTCCAACGATTCATCCAGAAATTTAGGAACTCCTTTCTGGATTTCTCAAGCGATTTCTCAGAAATTTCTCCAGTGATTGGTCCCATAATTGATTTAGAATTTCTCCTTTCAGAAATTCTTCCAAGGATTCCAACAGGGTTTACTTCAGGCATGCATGCAGGAATTCCTCCAGGGATGTCTCCAGGAATTCCTTTAGGGATTGCTCCGAGAGTTCCTTCAGAAATTATTCCAGGAATTTCTGTTGTGATTCTTCAGAAATCCCTCTCGGGATCTTTTTAAAAATTTATTTAGGTCAGAAATTTCAGAAATCCGTCCATCATCTGTTCCTGGGATTCACCCAAGATTTTCTCCAGGATGACCTGATTTTTTTGTAATTGCTCCAAATATTTCTAGAGGAATACCTCCAGTGATTTATATTTTAATTCTTCAAGATAATTTTCGAGGGATACTGGAGACAGGAAATTCTCCAAGAAGTCATCAAAAAATTCTTTAACAATTATCTCCGAGAAATTTTTAAGAAGTTCATCCACAGATTTATTCTGGAATCCATCCACGATTTCCTTCTAGAATACCCCCTGCAGCTCTTACAAAGTAGTTTCTCCAGATTTTTTTTCTGCGGTTCTTTCAGGAATATATCCTGTGATTCTTTCACAGTCACTGTTACCTACTTCATGTAGGTACTTGCATGCTAGAAGTGCTTTCAGACATTTCTTCAGAATTTCTCCAGAAAATGCAACAGGGATTCTTCTGGAAATTCTTTCTTTAATTCCTTCAGACATTTCTTTTTGAATACATTCCAGCTATTTGTCCAGGAGTTCTTTCAGGTGAATTCCAGAATTTTTCCAACAATTTCATTATTTGAGAGTTCTCCAGAAATGCATTCAAGAAATTCCAAGGGTTCATTATTTTCAAAAGAGTTCAGCTATGATTTATATATGGTTTTGTGAATACATATGACCAAAAACATATATTACAAGCAGCAGAAGAAAAAATGCACGAGTAAATAAAAATGCCTAATTTTCCAGAAAATGGCCACCTTCACCAGCACTACGTTGATGTGTGTAGAATAGGCGGTTTTTGTACATTGTACCAGATTTTTTCTACATGATCCTTGAATTCTATAATGAAGCACTTAACTAAATTTTGCAGTAATGCTGCTAGAAAATTCAGAGGTTCTTTGGGATACCCATCAAAGAACTCCTAATTCTAATTATATCATATTTCCAAACAAAACTAACAGTCCATTGTCCATTTTGGACAATGATCTTGTAAAGTGTGGCAAGTTGAGAATAGTCTCCAATAACAATCAATTTTAATACATTATATTCCAAATAAATCTCTACTATAGATCTATGTTTGTCTTTAAGACAGTGATTTTCATATTTTTTCTAATTCCCATATACAAATTTTCTAGAGGGGGTCTGCCAAAACCCCCCCTCCCCCTCTAGCTGCACCAATGAGAACTACAGACATTGTGAAAATTGTTTTTTTTACAAAGTTTCCAATGTTCGTGTTGGTATATATTGAGTGATGTTTTAAAAGATATGTTATGTCCTGCGTATGATAATTGATTAATGATTAACCGTGATTCTAACCGAGCCCTGATGCAAGCAAAATAATCAATACCCCAGCTTCTTTTTTGAATTCGATATCGTGATAATTTATAGTGTAGCTTCTCCCATACCGAAAGCGACTATCTTGTCTTTTAATTTCCACCAGAAAAGGAAACAACATACCTACGTATTCATCTGCACCAGAGCCAACGACCCAGAAGCATGCCAAATCCCGTGGCCAAATCCCGTCTAGTCGCATAATTTATTCCGTGTCGCAAAATCTTATCGTTTGAAGCTGCTTACTGATGCAACTTATCGCCACCTGGTGGTGTTGTGGTGGGTAAGGCATACTTGCCAATGCTCAGTCGACCGTGCCATATAGAATCTGGTCTCTACAATGACGCTGGCCATGCTGCATTTCCTTTAAATCTGCATAATAAAGCTAACTAATCCACCGACTTAGACTTCTAATACCGAAGCTTTCCACTGATATCCTACCAGCGAAGAAGCGGTGCGGTGAACATTGTTGGTCATTCTATTAGGTAAACTGTTTGTTTAGACAGGCTACTAGTTCAGAACATGTATCCGCAGTCCGCACCCTACTCTACGTCCGCCTCTAATGGGACTGATTGCATGGTCAGCGAGAGTAACCCGTGCTTTGTGCTGTTCAACATTGGATTATACAGAGCAATTAACTATAACCTAACTGAATTTATTCCCGTGCTCTGTGAACAGCTGAGCTGCACAGCAGCTAGAAGCTCTTCTTCACACATCTACTGGAGCTCACACTTCGCTGTCTGTTGTGCTTTTCTTCGAGGTGAGAAAAAACAATTGTCATCTGTTGGAGCTTTGGTAGGGTTTTCTGTTGGAGGGTACTAATTCCTCTTTCACGGTGGAACGTTGTGGGCATGTTGAATCAACAGCTGTCGGTGAAAGCGTTCTGATTCGAACAAATGGGCGTTGTTATATCATACTACCTGCCATGCAATAGTTAAATTCAAAATGGCCAGTTTGCAAAGAAACCTCTTATTTATTAATTAATAAGTACACCAAGAACACTGAGCTGAATGTACTTTCTCCCAGGAGCCACAGCTGCAAAGGCGTGGGTATTCATACTGAGGGTGACGGGTTTAATTCCCGGTCGATCCATGAACTTTTCGCAATGGAAATTTCCTTGACTTCTTTGGGCATAGAGTATCTTCGTACGTACCTGCCACACCATATGCTGCACAGTGCACATGCAAATGGTGAACCTTTTTAGACCGCAGCTTCTTCTGGAGCCCGTAGTAGACATGACTTCCACTGATGATGCACCTTCATATTTCAAGACTAGCATTGTTGCCAGCCGTCAGTAAGGATCCGTGGTAGACGAAGTCCTTCACCATCTCGTATCGTCGTCTATCATCACATTACTGCCTAGACGGAGCTGGCCGTCTTTGGTTCTGCCTACCAGCATGTACTTAGTTTTTGAGGCATTCACCACTAGTCCGACCTTTGCTGCTTCGCGTTTCAGGCGGGTGTACAGTTCTGCCACCGTTCCAAATGTTCTAGCAATAATATCCATGTCATCCGCAAAACAGACAAATTGGCCGGATTTCGTGAAGATCGTACCCCGGCTGTTGAGCCCGGCTCGTCGCATCACACCTTCCAGAGCGATGTTGAAGAGTAGGCATGAGAGTCCATCACCTTGTCGCAGTCCCCGGATAGATTCGAATGAACTGGATAGTCCACCCGAAACCCTTGCGCAGTTTTGAACACCGTCCATCGTTGCTTCAATCAGTCTAGTCAGCTTCCCAGGAAAGCCGTTTTCGTCCATGATTCTCCATAGCTCTTCGCGGTCGATACTGTCGTATGCCGCTTTGAAGTCGATGAACAGGTGATGCGTTGGGACCTGGTATTCACGGCATTTCTGGAGAATTTGCCGTACGGTAAAGATCTGGTCCGTTGTCGACCGGCTGTTGATGAAGCCGGCTTGACAACTTCCCACGAACTCATTCGTTTAAGGTGACGGACGACGGAAGATGATCTGGGATAGCACTTTGTAAGCAGCATTCAAAATAATGATCGCTCTGAAGTTCTTACATTCCAAATGGTCACCTTTCTTGTGAATGGGGCAGATTACCCCTTCCTTCCATTCCTCTGATAGCTGTTAGGTTTCCCAGATGCTGACTATCAACCGATGCAGACAGGTGGCCAACTTTTCTGGTACATCTTGATGAGTTCAGCTGCGATAACATCCTTACCAGCTGCTTTGTTGGTTTTGAGCTGGTGAATGGCATTCTTAACTTCCCTCAGCGTGAGAGTTGGATCTTTTCCGTCCTCTGCTGCATTAGCGTAGTCGTTTCCTCCCTTGTAATAGTCACCCATGCCTACGTCCTCCACGCCAGTAAGGTGCACGTTGAAGTGCTGCTTCCACCTTTCGATCATCTCACGTCCGTCCGTCAAGAGGCCTCCGTCTTTATCCCTGAATATTTCGGCTCGCGGCACGAAGCCGTTGCGGGATGCGTTGAGCTTCTGATAGAACTTCCGTGCTTCTTGGGAACGGCACAGCAGTTCCATTTCATTGCACTCCGCTTCTTCTCAGCGACGCTTTTTCTCCTGAAGGAGGCAGATCTGCTGTTTCCGCTTCTCTTTGTAACGTTCCACGTTCTGTCGGGTCCCTTGCTGCAGCATTACCGCCCGCGCTGCGTTCTTCTCCTTCAAATTTGCTTTGCAATACTCGTTAATCCATTCGATTCATCGACTTCTTTCCGCGTACCCAATGCTGCTCTCGGCTGTGTCGTTGATGGCTGCTTTTATTGTTCAATCAGAACGTGGTCGATTTGAGATTCCGTCTGCTGTGATGATCTCCAGATGTAACGATAAGGGAGGCTGTGTTGGAAAAAGGTGCAACGTATGGCCATATTTTTGGAGGCGGCGAAATCCATGAGTCCTAGGCAGTTTTCGTTCGTCTGCTGATGGGCGCTGAACTTTCCAATCGTCGGTCTGAATTCCTCCTCCTGGCCTACCTGAGCTTTTGAATCTCCTATGATGATCTTGACGTCGCGGTTTGGGCAGCGGTCGTGCTAGAGTTCGAGCTGCGCGTAAAATGCGTCCTTGTCATTATCAGTGCTTCCGGAGTGTGGGCTGTGCTCGTTTATTATGCTGAAGTTGAAGAATCGGCCCTTGATCCTCAACCTGCACATTCTTTCGTCGATCGGCCACCAACCGATCACGCGTTTCTGCATATCACCCATCACGATGAAAGCTGTTCCCAGCTCGCGTGTGTTGCCGCAGCTCTGGTAGATGGTATGATAGCCTCTAAACGTTCGCATCATGGATCCTGTCCAACACACCTCCTGCAGCGCTACGATGCCGAACCCGCGGTTCTTCAGTAGATCGGCGAATGTGCGGGTGATCGCAATGAAGTTGAGAGATCGGCACTTCCACGTACCGAGTTTCCAATCGCAAGTCGTTGGGGTCATTGCCGGTGGTCTCGGTTCGTATTATTCTGTTGCTGATTTTCCGTTACAATGAGTTTTTACGGCTGGCTCGTAGTGCCTGACACCAACCTCCTACTTTCCGGAGGACCATAGTGCACAGTTGAGCTTAGAGTTCTTCCCTCGGACGTAGATCAGCTGCCCCTAATATGGGGATCAGACGCTGTTGGGAGCCGCTCCTCCTGGAGAACAGACGCTCAGTTTGCCGAAGCAGACCCCCCCCCCCTTCCCTGTCAGACTTCGACCAAAGTTCCCACCGGGGTTGGTTACCCGATCTTCCCTAAGGTTGCTCGTAGTTTCCGGCCGGTACCAGGAGGAGGTAGGCATAGGAGTTGCTGGGCAGAGGCTAGTGGATCACAATGGGATCTGAATTGCACAGCATACCCAGCCTTTACCTTGCCTTGGAAATTCTGGTCGCCATTTTTGGACTAAGGACTTCCCCATAGCATATATAGCCATATTGAATGGTTTAGGGCCTAACATTTCATCACACACACGCCATCACAGGGGATTTTTCGGCTTTCAGTCTGTTAAGCGATTGAAACGAAAATATCTTTCTTACGCCCGACGTTTCAATGGGCTATGCCATCTTTTTCAAGGGTTAAGAATATTTTTCGTTTTTCGTCTGGAGGTTCAATCTTTGCGTGAAAACTTGTCAACATAATCTGGTTCATCAATTTCCATTGGATTTACTACACGAAACGGGAAGAAAACTGGACGAAAAGATGGCATAGCCCATTGAAACGTCGGGCGTAAGAAAGATATTTTCGTTTCAATCGCTTAACAGACTGAAAGCCGAAAAATCCCCTGTGAATTCGAAGCAGTCGATAGCATCTACGTACTACACACGCCATCTTGAACTTTGAGCCGCCAGCTGGTCCAGATCACTTAAATTATCGTTCAAAAGCAAACAATGCGGTAAAATTCCGGTTCGATTCTATAAGTTCGAGCTATAATCCGTAAAATCGGCCGATGGGAAGTGCCTTAAAAATAAGTGAACTTATTTTGCGCACAGACATACATACACGCATACAGACATCATCTCAATTCGTCAAACTGAGTTGATTGGTATATGCGAATTGATCGTCCGAGCTTTTTTTTTTTTTTTTCGAAAAATCGTTTTTAAGTGAACATATAGCCTTTCCAGTACACTTAGTGTACTGGAATGGCATAACTCATTAATGTGTTATTATTTATTACTTTTCAAGTTCAGCATTCAAGTCAAATCGGTAAAATTGAAAGTTTAAATATAATGACTGCCCGTTTATCTTTATACGTTAACCAAAATCTCATCGTGCCACGTTTGCGAAAACCCCAAAATGGAAATCCCGTAAACCACTTATGGCTTGACCAACGCCACCGTCGTCGTTCGTCACGTCCCAGTCTCCCTAGAGACCGAAACGGCAGTGGAGTCTGGGCCAACCGAGCGTATTTTCAACGTTAAGGTGTAATAAAATTAATTTATGACGGTACTATATAAAAACCGTCTTGATTCTCCTACCCAGTACCCACACCCAAGCTATCGTTCCGGTGAACTCGAGCCCACACTCTTTTAGAAGTTCATGATTTTTGCTGGTGCTCCTTCTCCACGGATCTTGGCTGGCCCCGGTTCAAAAGAAAGCGCTAATCCCTTCCCACCTTCAAATTTTACGATTTGTGCCGCTTTCTCTTCTACCTCCAGAATGCTTGGGGGCTGTCCATAAACCACGTGGTCATTTTTTTGGGACTTTTTAAACCCCCCCCGGGTGGTCATTGGTCCATACAAAATTTTTTATTTGTCCATACAAAATGGTCATTGGCCGAACACCCCCCCCCCCCCCCTCATGACCACGTGGTTTATGGACAGCCCCTTGCTTACATTTGGAACGTACGTAACGGTACCTGAAGTAAAACGATTCAATATTCCGTTGATAAATCGTTTAGTGGTCGCCGCCAATTCCGATTTCTATGGTGACATTTGGCTGGTCATGGTTGGGCGGCAATGCCTGCCAGCAGTAAAGAGATGGCATCAATCTGTTCGTGAGATTTTGATGATTATAGTGCGACCTCCACCCTAGAAACGTGTGAATCTTCTAAGTACCGTTGTG
This sequence comes from Aedes albopictus, assembly GCF_035046485.1. Taxonomy (NCBI): domain Eukaryota; kingdom Metazoa; phylum Arthropoda; class Insecta; order Diptera; family Culicidae; genus Aedes; species Aedes albopictus. The sequence continues at coordinate 83,244,509 of NC_085136.1, read as the reverse complement.
TCAGATGGTTTTGATCTGGTGGTCAATCTCTGGTGAAACTTTTAGTGCAATTTCTGGGCAAAAATTGCAAGGTCAGAAGATATTCTAAGCAATGTGAATGGAGGTCTTAAGTGGCATGGGCGTAGCCAGAAGGGGACAAGGGAAGGCCCTGCCCAACCACCATTGGCGTAGCTAGCTTTTTCTTTTATCTTCTCACTCACTCTCCCAAACAAACACGAGAAAGAGAAGGATAGAAGAGGGGGCATAGGTTCTTCCTTTGGAAGGGTAGTAAAGCGTGGGTACCGAGATGAACTAGCCTAGGACTAAAAATCTTGTTAATACAGATAAAAAAAAAAAGATTATCAATAATTCAGGAATAAAAAAAACTTGATCTTGTACCGACTTTTCGAACCCTGTCAGCAGAATACCCTCTTCGAATGAGATCAAGATTTCTTCAGGGATTTAACCATATAGGTACGTATTCCTTCAAGAATTCTGCTAGAGATTGCTCAAATAATTCCATCTGGATGTATTCGGAGTATTTCTCCAGAAATTTCTTCCAGGTTGTCTTGCAGGAAAATTAACCTTTATTAAAAATCCAAGGACTCCTTCAATAAATCGTCCAGTAATTACTGCAGACATGGATTTATTCAGATTTTTGCCTTTCTCGTACACTAAGTGTACTGGAAAGGCTATATGTTCACTACAAAAATGACTTTTTGATAGAAGGCCCGAAGGGTCGAGTCACATATACCAATCAACTCAGCTCGACGAATTGAGGTGATGTCTGTGTGTGTATGTGTGTATGTGTACAAATAAACTCACATCACTTTTTGGTAATGTTCGTTCGACGCGGTTCGTTCGACGTGGAATCTGGTCCCATTGTTTCCTATTGAAAATGATTCGGATCGGTCCAGCCGTTCCGGAGTTATGGCCATTTAGGTGTTCCGGAACAGTACCCTTGGTAGGGACCATACATAAAAATGTAACAAATACATACATGCGACACATCAAACTGCGGCATTTTCGATAACCTGATAAACAGTTAGCAAGAAAACAGTCTCAGACCATATCTGAACCGGTTTGTTCCATAACCGGTTCCGGATGTCCCGCCGGAAGTGGCCAAATATAAAAGTGAACCAAATCCATGCATGCGACATATCAAAGTGCGACTAACCCAATGAACGGTTGGCATAAAAAAGACTTAGACCATATCTGAACCGATAGTGTTTCGGAACCGGTTCCTGATATTCCGCTGGAAGTGGTCAAATATAAAAGTGATCCAAAGCCATGCATGCGACCCATGAAATTGCGGCAGTTTCAATAACCCGATGAGCAGTTAGCAAGAAACAGTCTCAGACCATATCTGAGCCGGTAATGTTTCGGAACCGGTTCTGGGTGTCCTGCCGGAAGTGGCCGCATATAAAAGTGAACAAAACTTTTGCATGCGGCACATCAAATCACGGCTTTCAAGTTCACATTATTTTTGGAATTTTGGTTATAAGTGAAGAAATGGTCAAAGTCTTCATATATGCAAGAGAACAAAATCGTGACCATAGCGGTCTCTTCAAATCACACCATTTCAGATTCCTGCGGTGTAAATGTATAATAGGATGGATCAGCGTTTCATGGAAAAAATATAATTTAATTGCATCAGCACCGAATAAAGTTTTTTCAGTCTTCGATTTCCTTTTGCTTCTAAAATTATCGCTCATAACTTTGGTCCGGCTGACTGAGCCCTCGCTCTTCTCATTGCGATTGTAATTTGAGTGGAAAATTTACATTTTTTGCATTTTTCTCGTAAGAAGGTCAAATTTTACATGAATCGTGTTACCAGTGATAATAAATAATAGCCTAAAGTGTGCTGAAATAATCATTGGCGAAGATCGCAAAGTAGTCTGTGATTGTGAATAAAGTTAACTTTCTTCATGCATTGCATTAGTTGAAGCTCACCCCGCTGTCGTAGTGCATAGAATGACCCCAATACACGACTAGGGTTAAGGTGGACAAGCAGTCAACTGAGAGGTCTAATATTTTTCAGCTCTGTTTTGTTGTTGAACATAACATCGGAATATGTACCATCAATAAGAATCTCAAATCGATGATGGCTATGTTAAAATTGTTGTTTTTCTATATAAAGTATTCTCAGGATTCAGAAACATTTTGGCTAACATCGACGGAAAGTTCAAGAGTACTTATTCGACGAGAAAGGCACTATCACCACTAGGTGGATTAATGTGGTTTTTTTCCTGGGAATTCTTCATGAGGTTTCTTCAGGAATTCCTGCAGCTGTTCCTCAAGAAACTTCTTCAGGGATTCACTTGGGAATTCATTTTGTGATTTTTGAAGGAACAAATTCAATGATTATTGTACAAATTTATTCAAGGATTTCTCTTGAAACTCTTCCTTAAATTCCTTCGGGAGTTCCTGCTGAAATTCTTTCAGGAACCCCTTCAGGAACTAATCCTGAAATTCCACCAGGAACTGCTAAGGAAAACCTTTAGGGATTCCTCTTTGGATTCCTTCGGGGTTCATCCTAGCGTTTCTTTTTGAGATTATTTTAGGAAATCGTCCAGAGATTCCTCCATAAACTTCCCTGGCATTCCTTCACAAATGCTTCTAGAGATTCCCCCAGGAATATCTACAGGCATTCCTTCAGAAATTTCGCCAGGGATTCCTCCAAGGATTCCTCCTGTAGTTGCAAGACTACAGAAAACGCTTGCAAAAGATCATTCAAATGAATTGGGAAATCTGAAGCGCGACGATGGAGCTTTTACCAAAACTCCTTGTGAAACATTGGATTTAATGATGGAAACCCATTTTCCAGGTTCGGTTCTAAGTGTGGATTCCAATGATACTATATCTCTGGAAGGTGAAGGATGTCCTAGTATAAACTCATCGGAGTCAACTAGTACAATAAACACCGCCTCAGATTTAGCTGATGAAATCTTCACGAAGGCCAGAGTGGAAAATGCAATTAGATCTTTTCAGCCTTTTAAATCTGCAGGAGTTGATGGAATATTTCCAGCACTGATTCAAAATGGAGAAGCGGTGTTGGTTCCACCACTAATTGAGATGTTCAAGGCTAGTTTAAGATTGAATTACGTTCCATCAAAATGGAGACTTGTAAAAGTTATCTATACCAAAAAAGGGGAAGCGAGACAAGACGCATCCCAAAGCATACAGGCCAATTAGTCTTTCTTCAGTTTTGTTGAAGACTATGGAAAAGGTTTTGAAGGATTTTATTAATTCTTCTTACATAAAAGACCATCCCCTATCTGACTTCCAGTTTGCTTATCAATCTGGTAAGTCAACGGTTACGGCACTTCATTCGCTAGTAACAAAGGTGGAAAAAACGTTTTCAGCAAAAGAAATAGCTCTATGCGCCTTTTTAGACATAGAAGGAGCATTTGATAATGCCTCCTATTCATCTATGAAGCGTGCCATGGAGAACAAAAACTTCGACCAATGTATCATACATTGGATTGATACTGTGCTTGCACAAAGAGAAATCACCTCTGAGCTGGGAAGTTCTTCTATAACAGTAAGGGCAACGAAAGGTTGCCCTCAAGGAGGAGTCCTCTCACCACTAATGTGGTCCTTGGTTGTAGACGATCTTCTAAGAAGCTTGAAGGAAAAAGGTTTCGAAGTTGTAGGCTTTGCAGACGATATAGTCATAATAGTGAGAGGAAAGTATGACGGAACTGTTTCGGAAAGAATGCAAAGGGCTCTAAACTATACACATTCATGGTGTATTAAGGAGGGCCTTAGCATCAACCCGTCAAAAGTCGTAATTGTCCCTTTCACTAGGAGAAGGAAGATCAACCTTAAAGCTTTTCGGCTTGGAGGGATAAAAATTCATCCTAGTGATCGAGTCAAATACTTAGGTTTGATACTGGATGCTAAACTGAACTGGAATGCTCAAATTGAGTCCGTGATCGGTAAGGCAACAAGTGCGTTCTGGTTATGCTCCAAAACTATTGGCAGAAAGTGGGGCTTGAAACCAAAAATGATAATGTGGATTTATACTGCCATAATCCGCCCAAAAGTGACGTATGCTTCGTTTGTCTGGTGGCCAAAAACAAAAGAGGCTACCACACAATCGAAGCTTGCGAAAATTCAACGTCTTGCGTCCATTGCTGTTACAGGAGCGATGCGAAGCACTCCATCAAAAGCTTTAGATGCGATTCTCAATCTACTACCTTTGCACGAGTACGTGCAATTAGAAGCAGAAAAGGAATTGCTGAGACTTGAACGAGTTGAAAAGTTTATGCCAGGTGATCTTGTAGGTCACCTGAGCATTTCACAATACTTCCAAAATAGGCCAGTAATGAAAATGATTAAAGACTGGATGAAACCTGTGGAGAACCATGATGTTCCTTACAAGTTGCACGAAACAACTACTGCAGATTGGGAAGTCGGTGGTCCCACTGTTCGTCAAGGGTCAATCAAATTCTTTACAGATGGCTCAAAAGTTGGAATAAAAACGGGAGCAGGAATCTACGGCCCTGGAATACAAATTTCAGTGGCGATGGGACACTATCCTACGGTGTTTCAAGCAGAGATTCTTGCTATTTTAAAATGCGCAAATATCTGCCTTGAGAGAAAATACAGGTATGCAAATATTTGTATTTTCTCAGATAGGGGCTGGGGGGGTTGAAAAGTCCCAAAAAAATGACCACGTGGTTTATGGACAGCCCCATAGTCAAGCTGCACTAAAAGCATTGTGCGCTTACAAATGTACTTCAAAGCTTGTCTGGGAATGCATTCTTTCACTGCGCAGGCTGTGCCAAGGGAATTCAGTAAACTTATACTGGGTTCCAGGTCACTGTGGCATTGAAGGGAATGAAATGGCAGACGAGCTTGCTAAAAGTGGTTCCAATTTACAGTTTGCTGGCCCAGAACCATTCTATGGTATATCAAACTGTACAATTAAAATGGACCTGAAACGCTGGGCTGAGCAGAGGGTGATATCCAATTGGATGGACGTCAAAAATTGCAATCAGTCAAAACGATTTATAACACCAAATGCTTATAAAACCAAAAAGCTCTTAGTGCTCAACAAGAGAGCTCTATGTACATACACTGGTCTAGTAACTGGACACTGCCCGAGCAGGTATCACTTGAAAAATATTGGCCATATTCAGAGTGATATCTGTCGTTTCTGTAATACGGAACGTGAAACCTCGGAACATCTGCTTTGCAGTTGTGGTGCTTTATACACGCGCAGGCAAAGATTTCTAAATAGTGGTTGCTTGCAACCCAGTGAGATCTGGTCTGCAAAACCTGGGAAGGTCTTGGAGTTTATCAATTCCATTGCACCTGACTGGGAGACGACGCGTCGTGGCAGTAGCTGATTACTTGACACATGGTAATTAGCTGGCTAGATGCGAATATCAAAACGGGACATGCCACAAAAGTTCAACCTATTGGACGCAGTGGCTTAATTTCCCCAACAGGGGAGGAAAAAAAAAAGGATTCCTCCAGGAAGAACCCCAGAAATTCCTTGAGAAATTCTTCAGCAATTGATCCAGGAATTCCTCCAGAAAAAGCAGACAAAGCAATTTCTCCAGGTAATCATTAAAGGAATTCTTCAGGAATTCCCCCAAGAATTCTTCCCGGAATTCATCCACCGATTCTTCCAGTAATTCCTTCAGGGAATCCTCCAAAAGTTTCTTCACAGATTCCTCCATAAATTCCTTCAGGCGTTTCTACAGGAACACCTACAGGAATTCCTACACGCAATCCTCAAGGTATTCCTCCAAAAGTTTCTCCAGGAGTTCCTCCGAGAGTTCCTCCAGGAATTCCACAAGGAATTTCTCTTGGGACATCTCCAGAGATTGCTCCAGAGATTCCTCTAGGCATTCCTTAAAAAACTTCTTCAAGCAATCCTCCAGGATTTCATGCATATTTCAGGAATTTCTCCAAGATTTTTTTTTAGAAATTCCTCCACGATTTGATCCAGCAATTCCTTCACGACTTCCTCCAGAAATTCATAGAGAGATTTCTTCAAGAATTCCTCCAGATAATCCTCCAAGAAATTCTCCACGGATTGCATCAAAAATTTCCCCAGGGATTCTTCCCAGGAATCATTCAGGAATATTTCCAGGGATTCCTCCAAAAACTCCTCCAGAAATTCTTCTAGGAATTCCTTCAGGAATTCCTCCAGGATTTCCTCCAGGAACTCCTCCAGAAACTCCTTCAGGAACTCCTTAAGGAATTTCTACAGGAGTTCCCCCACGCATTCTTGCGAGTATTCTTCCAGACATTTCTCCAGGTGTTCCTCCAGGATTTTCTTCAGGAATTGTTCCATAGATTATTCCAGGAATCCTTGAAGGGGTCTAGACACACCTTTAAGGCCTTATCTAGAAACATCTGCAGGAATTACTCCGGCAAATTCCTCTTGGTATTTCTCCAGGAATTTCTTTAGTCATTCCTCCAGAATGTCTGAATATGTATGAATGTATGAATATATCTCTGAAGAATTTCGTGGAGATATTGCAGCAGGAATTTCTTCAGAAATATTTCAGGAATGTCTTCAGGAATTCCTTCAGAAATTCCTACAGTAATTTATTAAGGAATTCCTACACCCATTTTTCCAGGGATCCCTTCTGGAATTTATCAAAGAATTTCTCCTCCAGGGATTCCTGTAGAATTACCTCTAGGCATATCTCCAGGAATTATTTTGTGCATTTCTTCCAGAATTCCTTCAGGCATTCTCACAGAAATTCCTCCTGACATTCCTCTAGGAATTCCTCCAAAGATTCCTTCAGAAATTCTTCCAGGTATTACTCCAGGTAGTCCTCTAGAAATTTATCCAGGAGTTCCTTCTTCAGAGATTTTTCCACAAATTTTTGATGGGATGTTTCTAGGGGCACCTGCAGGGATTACTCTAGGAATTCTTCTCAGCATTTCTTCAGGAATTCCTTTAGAATTACTGCAGAAATCTCTGGAGAATTTCGTGGAGAAATTCCAGCAGGCATTTTTTCAAGAATTGTTTCTGGAATTTCTTAAGGAATTCTTTCGGAAATTCCTACTGCAATTTATTTAAGAATTACTAGCAATCACTAGTCAATTACAGAAATTTCTCCAGGAATGCCTCAATTATTTCCTCCAGCCATTTCTCTAGGATTTTTTTCCTTCAGGCATTCAGAAATTCTTCCAGCCTTTCCTCCAGAAATTTCCCTAAAGATTTTTCCAGGAATTGCTTAAGGAATGCCACAAACATTTTCTCTAGAAATCCCTCCAGAAATTTCCCTTGAAATTCTTCAGTATTTTTTTTTCAGGAATTCCTCCTAGAATTCATCCAGAGGTTCCTCTGAGAATTGTTTCAGGGATTCCTCCAGGGATTTCTCCACACATTTCTCCAGCAATTTCCCCATGTATGACCACAAGAATTCCTCCGATGATATCTCCAGGAATTCCTCCATAAATTATTCCAAGGACTCCTCCAGGAATCACCAAGTGATTTCTTCAAAAAAAAATTCCAAGGATTCCTCCCAGGAAATCCTCCAGGTATTTTTTTCTTCATAAATTCATCCGGGGAATCTTCCAAGAATTCCTCTGAGAGATTTTTTCAAGAATTCCTCTCGAGATTCCGCCAGGAATTTGATCAATGATATCTTCAGAAATCCTCCAGGATTTTTTCAAAAGATTCCTCTGGGTATTGCTTTAAGTAGTGCTCCAGGAATTTCAACAGAGATTTCTCCAAGAATTCCAGGGATTCCTCCAGCAATTCTTACAAGGATTCTTCCAGAAGTTTCTCTAGTAATTCTTCCAAGCATACCCCAAGAGCAATTTGTCCAGGGATTCCACTCAGAATTTCTCTAAAGATTTTTCCAGAACTTATTCAGGGGTTCCTTCGGGAATTCTTCCAGGAATTTCTCCAGCGATTCTTCCAGGAAGTTCTCCAGGTACACTTTCAACAATTTCTCCAGGGATTTCTCCAGACATTTTAGACGGAGTTCCTCGTGGGATTCATCCAGGATATTTCCAAAGATTACTCCAGGAATTTCTCCAGGGATTAATCCGGAAACTCTTCCAGGGACTGCCTTAGGAATTTCTCTAGTTATTGATTCAGAGATTCCTCTCGGGATCTCTTCAAAAGTTCATTCAGTAGTTCCGTGAGAAATTTCAAAAACCTTCCGGCATCTTTTCCAGGGATGCTTCATAAATTTTCTCCACGATTACCTGACGATGTTTTTAATTAATTCAATGACTTCTCGAGGAATTGTTCTAGATTTGCTTCGTAATTTAAAAGGAAGCCAGGACATTCTTCAAGAAATTCTGTCACATTTATTTTTTTATTCAACAAACCCTTCAAGAATGTTCAATTGATTTTTACAGGAACTTCTCCAGAAATACCTCTAGGATTTTTTTTTTCTCTAGGATTTATTGAGAGTGTTTCTTTAGATAGTGTTTCAGAGATCCTTCCAAAACTTTGTCAAGGGACTCCTTCCCCGGGAATGCCTGAAGTGTTTCCTCCAATAATTGTTTTGGAACTTATCCTTGGATTCCTTCAGGAGTTTCGCCACGGGTCTCTTTCCGAATTTTTTGCGAGTATTTCTCCAGAAAAGTTTCTCGTCTTAAAATTTTCCAGGGATTATTTCTGGAATTCCACCAACAGTTTTGTTCAAGAGCTTACTCAGGGATTCCATCAGGAATTCTTACAATAAGCCCTCCAGGGATTCTTCCACACATGTTTCTTTGAGTCACGGCAGCACAGGTTATGATTGTGCAGAAGTCTCTGTTGCTTACTTTCAACAAATAAGTACTTACAAGCTAAACGCGCTATCAGACATTTCTCCAGGTAATCCTTCTGGAATTTACCCAGGGAAGACTTATTCGAAATTCTCTCAGGATTGCCTCCCAGAATTTTTCTAGGGCATGCTCCAGGTATTCCCCTAGGAATTACTTCTTCAATTCCTCCAGATGTACTCGGACCAATACAGGTGAAGGTTTATTCTTAGAGGAATGGAGATCCAGGACATTCCTAAATTGCTAATAAACATATTAAAACTGGATGATTAATTATTAAAAAAAACTCCACTTATTCATATGGAAAAAAAATTTCGAACGGGCTTCCATTGTGTTCCAAATGTTAAAGGAAATCGTGAAGAAAATACTGGGTTAGCTCTTAAAAGAATTCCTGATTTCCAAGAGAGTCCAGCTACGAAAGTTTTGAAAATACAAAAAAAAGATATGAGTTCCAGAAGAAATAATGCAAGAGTAAAAAAAATCTTTGTCACTGCTACCAGCACCACGCTGATTTGTGTAAAACAGGCGAGCTTTTGTCAACCCATAGTACAAACTACAACAGCGTGACTACTACTAGGTAGTGAGTTAGTAAGTATAAACTTGCTAAGGGTGCTCGCCCACTCCCCCCCTGACCTAAAAGCTGGCTACGCCCTTGTTGAGGGGACTAAAGGTGGGCAAAAGTCTTGTAGTGGCTCTTTTGAAAAAGAGTCTTAAATGAGCGTAAGGAGAGGGAGGGGAAAACGAGGATATAAGGAAGATAAACGGGGGCCTCAGTGCGTTTCACCGTGGTGGAGAGTAAGAAGAAGTTTTAGGGGTTTTGAAGGGGGTTTCTGGGTGTTTTAAGGGGTTTAAGAAGCGTTTCGGAGTGTCTCGGAGAGTACCTGAGGGTGTCAGGGGCTTTTCAGGAAGTCCCAAGGGGTTTCAGTGGGTTTCAAGTAGTTCCGCCTATCCTTAGTCATGGGGTTTGGGGGATACCGGGTGGTCTAAGAAGTGTTTCATGCGATCTCAGGGGGATCTAGAGGTCTTTGGGGCATTTCAGGGAATATCAGTGACCTTTCTGGGGTGTCCCATGGAGTATCAGGGGGTTTCAAAGGGCGCTTCAGAGGGGTACCTGGAGATCTAAGAAGTGTTTCATTGAGGTCTAAGGGGCATTTATGGGGGTCTCATGGGGTTTTACGGGAGTTCCTAGGGATATTTGTGACCATGTATTGGAGTTTTAGAGGTGTTTTAATGCGGTTCAGGAGTAAATGCCTAGAGATCAACAAGCAGTGTTCTTGGTTATCCAAAAACTTTCGCGAGCAAGCGCTTGTAGGTCTAAGCATAATTAAGCAATTGTTGTTACATTACTGATACGGTGCGATGTCATACAGGTCGATGTCCGAGTCCAAGTCTAAGTATATTGAGAAAGTAAGGACGGGACAGGAATTGAACCAATACCCTTCTGAATACGAATCAGAATGATAGCTAAATACTAAACCTCCAAACACGAACACAAAGTTGGAGCGTGTCTAAAATGGATGTAAAAAGAACAATCAACTCAGCCCAAAACTACGGTATCGTGGAGGTTGGCCCACCACCAATGCGATGCTGGCAAGCGATACCCAAGCAAGGTAACGATGAGATATCTCCCCCTTCTTGCTAGCATATGCCGATGCCGATCCGAGTGCGAAAAAGGAGCCAAATACCGACGTAAAAAAAGCAGTAGAAATCATCGATTGAGAAATGAGACCGAAACGGCAATATTCTTCGCATTTGAGGGATTCTCCCAATCATGGTGCCGCCAGCCAACCAACGACGCCCGACGCGATGTTTGATTTTCCGAGTGGGTGATGCTGTGGAGGCGGAGGAGGAGGAGAAAAAACCGTTACGCGAACGATGAGAAATGATTTATTAAATTGAGAGGTGGTGGAAAAGTGGCCGATTTCGGGGGATTTGGGTTCTTGGGTGCGGCGGATATAAATCGAGGCCACTTGGCGGTGATTTGTCAAGGATTTGTTTTTCTTGCGATTACCTACCCACCTGCTGGATCAACCCAGTACCTGCTGCTGACTGATGACGAGGGGCGTTGAGCTCATCGAGGAAATTGGTATTTATTTTTTATTACGGGGAAGGTAACAGCTGGTAATTTTTCAAGATTCCTATAACAATGTTAATTGACTTTGGCACCGGAGATCAACTCTTATCATGGAGCAACGCGGCGGCGTAAAGTTCTTCAATCTGGTCGTTAATAACGTCACACCTGAGCTGCCGGTTATTATCAGCTTTTTGGTGGGTTCTTCTAGCACGTGTCATGATAAATGATGGTATACGTGGTAGGATGATAAGTACCCCATCAACTGTCGTTTGGTTGCGAAAACTTTGGCATTGATAAGGTGCAAAATTGCGAAACAGGAACTGTTTGTGAGAGGAACTTTATTGTGTTTGAATATGAGTGGCGCTTTGTAAAGGCTAGCTAACGCCGCAGAGAACAGACGTCCAAGCTCATGAAGTGCATTTGTGTAAAATTTACACATACAATTTTGTAAATCATTGTAACGATTGTTTTGAAATAACTGGCAATGTGGTCATTACGCGGCGCTGTCACATTTCGAATCGGGGTTCAAATTTGCCTTTGTTTTACCTTTTCGCGCTAGTGTCGCTAGGTGAGCACTCTAGTATAGCTCCACCAAGACAATGTGTTGGTTTAATTTGGAAAACATTAATTGAATGAATTAACTACATCGGCTGTTTTCCTACTCTCCGCATCGACCAATGTGGCGCTAGCTTCTATGCGCGAAAAATCGCTAAAAGTAAATCGCAAAAATATTGTATGGCGAATAGCATCTAAAGGCAAATTTATCGAAGTGGAATACATTATTCGAAAAAATATTTGGTAGTGGTTGTGCACAATAGTGACTACTATTAAGCCTACCAAATATTTTTTCAGTAAAAGCTTTCTATTTCAAGTAATTCAAGTTTAGATGCTTTTCACCATACAAAATAAAATGGATTTACTCCTGCTGATCAACTGTGGGTGTGCGCCAAGCGTCGTCTGGATTAGCCTATCAGTTTCCACTCTGGCCCTCTCATCCCCTATGTGGCTGCAATGCAATCTTTATTTATCACTTTGCACAATATTATATGTAGCAGCGAAACAGCGTCGATGTTTTCAGCGCATTTTTTCCGTGAATTAAGCAATCAAAACAAAAATTGGACGCCATGTTGAATTGAATGCTGGGTAGATGATTCTGGCCCTTCGTCACCCCCTGCAATAGACAGCTGGCGCTTCTCTGTCTTCTTTGTGTCTTCTTTTCCTTCTTTTTGGCGCTTGCGAAAGTACACTCGAAAGTCCGGTGGCTGTGGACTCGTCCCGTTCGAGCTCGATTGCTTGTGTTGGCTGTTGTTTTCCCTGTTGCTTTTTGCCTTTCTCCTACACTAAGTGTACCGGAAAGGCTGTATGTTCACTCCAAAAATGACTTTTTGATAGAATGCCCGGAGAGTCGAGTCACATATACTACTCAACTCAGCTCGTCGAGTAGGGGTGATGTATGTGTGTGCGTATGTATGTATTTGTGTATGTGTGTATGTGTACAAACAAACTCACGCCATTTTTTAGCAATAAATCTCAACCGATTTTAATGACCGACGGTTCATTCGACGGGGAATCTGGTCCAATTGTTTCCTATAGAAAATGGTTCGGATCGGTCCAGCCATTCCGGAGTTATGGACATTTAGGTGTTCCGGACAGGCAGAGCCGTAACGTGGTACCATGGCGCCCTTGGCAAGAATCCAGATTTCCGCCCTACGACAATTGGACATTGTTCATTTGCAAAAGTTTGTAGTTATTCATTTTTTAAGAGTTTATTTAAAAGTAAGATTTTTGTGTTTCGAATAAACAAATTCCCAACACCATCCAGCCCCCCCCCCATTATTTTCATTCAATGGAAGTTTCCCACAAAATCTCATTTACGAGTATAAGTACGAACATATTTTGCATTTCAAGAATCTCACTAAGCCCAGCACAATACTAAGAAATGACCATTCAGACTCCTAACAAGAATGACACAAACATTTCATCAAGAACCTTACAGTATTTTTTTTCTTTCCTGGAATATTTGTTCAATGCAATTTTGTTTTCAAAAATACTTAATTGAGTCTCAGGGGTTTTCAGGAATCCTCAAACGATCTATTTTACAAATTTTCGGCGATTAGTTCAATTGGTTTAACCAAAATTTTTCAATAACTTTACCAAATGTTTCTTCTGTAGTTTAATCAACATATTTCCCAGAAGATCTGTAATCCTGGATAAATACCAGGAGGAGTTCCTGAACAAATTTTGAACATGAGATTTTGCTGGAATCTCTGGAAGAGTTCCTGCAGAAATTACTAAATGAAATTATGCAGGATTCCTGGAGACATTTAAACAAGAATATCCAATTAAATTCATGGAGAAATTCTTGCAGGTATTTTTGGCCTGAAGGAATGCTTGTAAGAATTTGTGGAGAACCACTGCACAGTGGGAAAAATCGACCCAAAAAACGGATCTTTTAACGCCGCTGGTTTCGGTACGTGAAGTTGACCATTTCTGACGTAAAAAAAAAATTGATTGATGCTAAATTCATTCATCGCACGGCATGGGAAGTGGTCCATTTTGCCCCATTTTGCCCTTTTTTCATACAAGAAGAAAGTCAAAATGTAATTGCAAACAACAAGCACGACTGTAGATCGTTGAAAATTGCTGTAGGTATAATAAGAGATTCATAGCAATCATAAAATACATTAAAGATCCTTTCAAATGCTTATTTTGCCCCATATGCCCCCACAACTGCTGGAAATACACACTTTTACCTAATTATGAATGGATTTTCAATGTAACTGATTTGAAGTTGATTTTTTGGCATAAACAAAAAGCGCTAAATCTATTATCACCAGAACCATCTTTGGGAGTTGTCCAATTTTCCCCATTTTGCCCTATTTTCATATTAAAAGGAGATTTAAAACGTATTTATAAGAAACATAAACACATAAGGACCGTTAAAATTAGTTTTTGGTGCAATCGGCAGCTAACAGTAATCATACTCTTATATGAAAGATCTTTTCCCTATTTTACCCTACATGCCCCAAAAACTGCTGGATGATAACATTTTTTGTATTGTTTTGTAACATCGCTCTACATCATGGTTGCAACATGAAGTCATTTTTGATACATACAAATACGGTTTATCGAATAGCTTTAGAATCACGGGAGGGTACAAACAGCTGTCCGTTTTACCCCAATTAGGCCTGATTTTTTGCCGTCTCATGAATAAATTGATTTCTTGTGTTTGCTTATGTCCGAATTAATCGACTTCTGGTACTGAAACCAATGAAATCAAAAGGACAATTATAATATATGACTTTTTTTCAATTCTTGCTTTTCGTGGGGAACTGTGGGTATATTAAGCATTAATCTTAATCTTAATATGTGGCAAATATGCTCAGAATTGATTAAATGTAGCATCTTTAATATATACATATTGGTACTTTAAGACGGCCTATTTAATCAGTTTTGTTTATATATGGCACATTTTATAAAATACTTATTATACCCTAATTCCCCATGAGAAGCTTAAATTATAGAAAAAGTCGTATATATGACTGTATTTTCGATTACATCGGTTTCAGCACCAATGAAAATAAGGGAAATTAATTTATTGATTTAACTAATTTATTTATAAGCTTATAATTCATTACATAAAAAAGCAGGGCGAATTGAGGTAAAATGGACATCTGTTTGTACCATTCCAAGAATGATTCTAGTATAAATCGATAAATCACATTCGTATATATCAAATGATCTCATTTATGTTTTGCAATCAGTGACATTGCAAAACCATACGAAATATGTTATTACCCAGCAGGTTTTGGGACATGTTGGGTAAAATAGGGAAAAGATCTTTCATATACGCGCATAATTACTGTTAGCTGCCAATTCCACCTAAAACTAATGTTAACGTTTCTTAGCAGTTAAAGTGTGAATTTCCGGCAGTTGTTGGGGTATATGGGGCAAAATAAGCATTTGAAAGGATCTTTATTGTATTTTTACGATTGCTATGAACCTTTAATTGTATCTGCAGCAATTTTCAACGATCTACAGTCGTGTTTGTTGTTTGAAAGTTCATTTTGATTTTATTCTTGTATGAAAAAAGGGCAACATGGGGCAAAATGGACCACTTCACGTACCGAAACCAGCGGCGTTAAAAGATCCGTTTTTTGGTCAATTTTTCCCACTGACTGCTGGCTCTACTTTGTTAAGTGAGCTGAAACGGGAATCTGAGTTCCATTCATTTAATAAGTTCCACAATCTTGAAAACAATCATAAAAAAAGTCGGAAAATTGTTTTCCGGGAAATTGGTTATTCCGGAAAATGTCTTTCCGGGAAATGGGATATCCGGGAAAAGATTTCTGGGAAATGTCTTTCCGGGAAATAGTATAGAATCCATAAAGTTTCTCATTAAACCCCGGCTCTAAGCCGTTTTGGAAATTGACAAAAATTTTGAAAAAGCTTCAGAAGCCTATTCCTGCGCTGAAAGAGGATAACATAATATTATTAACTAATTCTGAAAAAGCACAAAAACATTCCAAACAGTTTGAAAGTGCGCATAATTTCAGTATAGGTCTCACTAGTCCAATAGAACATCAGGTTGCCCGCGAATTCGAAAACATTCTCAATCATGAGAACATTTTCGACAATTCATTGGGCACTGATTTGGACGAAGTGAGATCTATTATAAAGAAGTTTAAGAATATGAAAGCTCCGGGTGACGGAATTTTCTATATTCTCATCAAAAAACTTTCCGAAAGTTGCTTATCATTTTTGGTTAATATATTTAACAAATGTTTTCAGTTAGCATATTTTCCTGAAAAATGGAAAAATGATAAAGTTGTTCCAATTTTGAAGCCTGACAAAAATCCTGCCGAAGCTTCTAGTTGTCATCCAATTAGCTTATTGTCATCTATCAGTAAACTTTTTGAAAAGCTCATTTTAAATAGAATAATGATTCATATTCATGAAAATTCTATTTTTGCCAATGAGCAGTTCGGATTCCGCCAAGGACATTCTACTACTCATCAACTTTTACGGGTAACGAATTTCATTCGTTCTAATAAATCTGAAGGTTACTCCACAGGCGTAGCACTTCTTGGCATAGAAAAAGCATTCGATAGTGTTTGACACGAAGGCTTGATCGTAAAATTGAAAACTTTAATTTTCCACTATGTATTATTAAAATTATTCAAAACTATTTATCAGATCGAACACTTCAGGTAAACTATCAAAATTCCAAGTCAGATAGATTACCTGTACGAGCTAGTGGCAGCATACTGGGACCAATCTTATACAATATCCGACTGACCTCCGACTTACCTGATTTGCCACAGGGATGTCAAAAATCGTTATTTGCAGATGACACAGGCACAGGTTTAATAAACGATCAAAATCTCTCTCTAGTCGCTTGGTCGTTGGCGAATTGCGTCGATCTTGTCCAAGAAGCAGAGATTCATGCTAAATAGAGTAAGGTGGGGCAAAAGTTCGACCTTAGTTGATAATTCAACCTATTTCAAAAAATCGAAGCAGATAAAAATAAATAAATACCGTGTGGTGATTCTACCATCCATGAGATAAAATTTTGCTGAACAAAGTTACGCCAAATGTATTTTCAATTTTGAGTTACAACACTTTTTGTATGTGTGTGTTTTATTCGAACTCTTGCCCCACCACTGGGGCAAAAGTTCGAATCTAGTGTTTGTGGAATTTCGCTAACCGTAGCACACTATTTTGACACTTTGGTAATAGGAATACCTGAAACCACTTAATATTTGATGTTAGAACTGGAATACACTTTAAAATCCGATTTGGATTTTACCCAAATCAGGGTTAAATTTACTACACCAAAAATTAGTAGTTTTCCGCCAAATTCAGATCAAACAACTTTTTTTTCAACTTTAATCGAATTTTCTCACCAATTCCATCACTCTTAGAGATAATATGTTCATTTTGCAGAAATTTAGGTTTCTACCTAAAGTTGCCACATGACTCGAACTTTTGCCCCACAATTCGAACTTTTGCCCCACTATGTGTAAAATACGATTTCCAAATCTTTTTTGCAAAAAGTTATACATGCTAGAGCATCTTCAAAATATACCTAGTTACGCCCCAAAATAAAATATCGAATTCGATTTCATTAAAATTTCATTCCATGCGTTGGAAGGGCCATTGCTTGTTACAATTTTTTGATCAAAAACCAAAATTTTGTCATAACTTCTCGAAATATTGATCAATTTTCATAATTTTTGGAGTGAAAGACTCTTTTTCATAAAAGGTTCGAACAACCTTGACACCCAAAAGAAATAATTTGAATTTAGCTCAAAAACTTCAAAAGAAACTCTTGCCCCACTCGAACTTTTGCCCCACTTTACTCTATTTGTGATTTTGGATTGGACGTGGAGCCGTCAGCTCACATTACAGCGGTCCAAGACCACTTACGACTTTTCAAGACTTGCTTTATGCGATAGCTGATTCTAATATAATAAAACTGCAACATCCACGCTATGGATCGTTTTATTTTTTCTGAAGATGGTTCGTGGCTTGATATGGCGTTGATGTCTTTCTTTGCAGCTTCTCTTATCAAAACGGATGGAGAAGCATGGTGCTTCATAAACTAAAATTGATGTGCTGTTAGTTTTTTTAAAATAGATTTTACCACCTTGTTCATTGTTGTTACAGTTGTTTAGGCTTATAGACTAGAAAGAACTATGCATTGGAGCGATTTTGGAGTTCTTTTCTTCCATCCCAGTAAAACAACCCGTCCATTCAATAGCAAATTAACTGCACAGCATCTTTATTTCCATCTAGTCATTTTTGGGGGTTGTCTTTCACACATCCAAAACGTCTTCCGTGCCTGTTCGGAATGAACTAACAAAGTACGGACATTTTTTTTTTTCATTCTCCCTTGTTTAGGCATCAGTATCGTCAAATCATAATCTTTGGAATACCTACAATCCGATGTCGAGTTCCGACCCGGATGACAATTTTGCTGTTGAACGTAATATGTGTGTGTATGTCTATTATCCAGTATAAGGTTGAGTAAAATGTAATCATAATATATAAAACATATTCGAAAAGCACGGGCGAATCGTGCACTGCACCAGAAATCTGAAATCTTTAGACTAAGATTCCAATTCGATCTGAGTTTTTAGCTTGATCAAGTCCTGTTTATAGTCTTTTCAATCATTCTTCAAAAAAAAAAATAGTCCTGCTCAATAGTTGTAGATTTAACGTTAGAATGTATTTTTTATGTACTGTAAAACATGCAACCATTTTAGATAAGATTTGTATTTTGCCGTAGATTTCAGTTCATCAAAGTTGAGATCATAGTATATTCTAGGTGTTTCACTCGTGGAAATATTCGTTTCTTCGTTTTTGTATGTGTTATTTTGTGAGGTAAGGTGGAATGTTTTGACAAATCACTACTTTATTAAGAAGACAGTCTACGGAATGGGTATTGGAATCCTAACCACTAGCCTAGTACGGTATTTTCTTGGAATCAGCAGAACTTATTGGAAGCTTTTTTTTAATACACAATCAATATATCTAATTATATTTCTAAAGAAAAAATCTTTGACCTTTTCGGTATAAAGCTAGCAGTAAGCCTAGTTAATATAGAAAACGTGTAATAAATAATATCATTGTGAGTAAAAATATTAATCAGTATGAAATACATTCATAAACCTAGCGGAAATCAACGCATTTCTACAAGCCTTTCTACCGTAATCAATGGGAATGTGCAATTTATGTGATTATTTAAACTGTATGCCTACTTCTCTAGCAGCGAACGAAACAAAACAAATAAACCTAAAAAGGGGACCCTAAGAATGTATAAGTGTGGGAATGACGCACAGCTCTACCACCGCGCCGCCGCTGCCATGCCAACCAACAATTGACTCTCGCTCGCATTCACTCCGACGGAGTAAGATCACGTTCCTTCTCGTTTTCGGTCAGTATCTGTTGCAGCAGGTCCCAAACGGGTTCGAAAACCTTCTTGCAGCCGACGTTGGTCAGATTCAGGTAGTCGAACATGTCGTGATGGCTGATGGTCCCATCGCTCTGTATCAGGCCCGAGTCGACGCAAACGATCTGCACCTTATTCATGCCGACGAGGCGTTCCTTGAGCAGCTGGTTGACGGCACCGGTCTTGTCTCGGAGGGCGTTCGGCTGGTGACCACGTGGAAGGAGGGTCTGAAAATGAAAAATTATTGTAAGAAGCCATTTTGCTTTCTTTTGTTTCCCTATCATTCCTAACTGCCCTTCATCAAGATTAGACTAGGAACCCCCCAGCGCTTTCTTCAGAAAATGAATGCGTACAGATATTTTTTTCACGGACTAGTACAGACTTTTCTTCCGAAATTTCTCCAGAGACTCTTAAAATTTTTAGCAGATATGTCTCCAGGAATTCTTCCCGAAGTACATTTAATATTTTTTTTTCAGTGATGAGATTAATGCAGAAACTCATACATAGATTGCTTCAGGAGTTCCCCCTGGTATTCCTCCAGAATTACTTCCAAAAATACCTTTAGGTATTTTTACTCGAATGCTTTACAAAGTTCAGAAATTTCTCCAGAAATACATAGTTCCAAAAACTTCTACAGAAATTCTTTGACAATTTGTCATGAGATTTTTCCAGGAATGTCTATAGAATTTTATAGAGTTTTATCAGGCTTTCTTCCTAAGATTACGATTTAACAATTTTCTCCGGGTAATATTAAGGAAAATCCCCCAATAATTCAAATAGGGAAGTTGAACCATCTAGGCAGGGGTCCTATTTTGGGCACTTTTCTGCTATAACTCAGTCAATTCTGAATCAATTGACACAATTTTTGGAACGCGATGAGATACGTATAATATCTAGCCTTGTACAAAATTTCAAGTCAATTGTTTTGGAATTGACTGAGTTAAAGCGAGGAGTGCCCAAAATACCAGCCGCTACCCAAGTGGTGCGCTACCCTAATGGATTTAAGGGGGGAAATTATTCACATTTTTTCCATATACATTCTTATAGGAAATCCACCAGAAGTTTCTTAAAAGGCCAACAACTCCAATGATTTATTCAGGAATTTCATTTCGTAGAGATTATTTAAAAACTTGTCCAGAGATTTATACAGGATTTAGAAAGAAGAGTTACCGAGGTTACTGAAACATTTTTATATGATTCCCGTTTGGAATGGTATTGCAGTTGCTTCAGAAATATCTCCTGGGAATCCAATTATTCTGTCAGATTATATGAAGTTCTACAGCAGTGCTTTAAAAAAAAAAAACACACACACAAAAATACTGGAATTTTTTTTTTTTTTTGCAATTTCTGATCGTAATAGGCTGTTTTACCTCACGCAAATCTGACAGGAAAAAGCCTACTTTCCCACACCAAACTAACAGTGATTTAATAATGGTTCATTACAGCACTGATTTGCGTTGCGTAATGAACCATTACAGCACTGTTTTCAGTTTTGATCAACTTCTTGATGCTTTCTGGACGCAGTTTTGAAAAATTGTGACAATTGCACAGTATAACCTGCTATGATCAGATTTTCTTAAACATAACTATGATCATCAGTGTGCAGTTTGATGCAAAAGTTTTGTTATAAACTATCCTCAAGCGGTAATTTATGAACTTGCAAAAAAACGTTGTACGCAACTCGGTGCAGAACTCGATTTTTACAGCACTCGTCGTAATTATCCAACTCGGCAAGCCTCGTTGGATAAATGTACGACTCGTGCTGTAAAAATCGTCATTCTGCACCTTGTTGCGTAAACTACTATTAAGGATCCTCTGAAAAAAAAAAAATCAAAATATTGCGCATTGCGCAGTTAATAGTGCGACGAGGAAGTGCGGAATCTCAAATAAAAGTGCGATTTGGTGTCAGATCGTTTCGGAGTCTTCACCGCACTTATTCATTAGCTCATGATGAATAAGTGCGGTGAAGACACCAGAACGATTTGATGCAATATCGCACTTTTATTTAAGATTCCGCACTCTGTCGCAGTCCAGTTAGAAATGCAATAAACTATAATCTCTAGTGATAGATACCTCTCAAAATTCTAAGATGAAATTTTTGAAAATTTCCTGGATTGAATTTCCTGTAATAATTTTTGGGGGTGTTCCTGGAGGAATTTCCCAGGGACCTGGAGGAACTTTTTGATATAGCGCTGGAGGAATTCATAAAAGATTTCAAAGAAAAAAATTGAAGGAAAACAAGAACAAATTCCTTGAAGTGTTTTTGGAAAAAAAAATCCTTAAAGGGATCACTACAGGACACCATTGAGAAATTTCTAAAATAAACCTTGGAAAGAAAAATCTATTGAAATTCGTGCAGAATATGCAGATAAAAGTACTGGGGTAATTCTCGAATAAATCCTTAACACAATTCCGAAGGGATTCCTAGATGGTGCTCTGAAGCAAACCTAGGAAGAACTTCGGGAGATACTTCTAAAGGAAATCTTTTAATTATTTTTTGCTAAATGTCTAAGGGTATTTTGAAAAAATAAACCCCTGATTTTGTTTCAGAATTATACCTAAAAGAATTTTTGGAGGGAACTCAGTTGAAACTTAAAACAGATCATTCAATCATTTTTTTAATTCAACATTATATTCATGATAACACTGAAACAAGATTTTTTCGCCATGATACTGTAAGCATAGTAATAGATGTTATTATGTAGTAATAAATTGTTCATTAGTTTGTCAACCCCCATTACGTACAGACGTGTATTATGCCAAGAGGTTATTCGCCCAGTTCCGTCAGGTTGAATTCTCTTCCTAACAACGTCGAAATTTCTTCGTACTCCTTCTGGTTTGAGTACGCCACCAGCATATCATCCACGTAAAGCAAAATGAAAGAAGTCTTGCCTCTTCTTGTTCGGACATACAAACAGGGGTCTGCATCTGACAACTTGAATGCCATCTTCTTCAGAGTGCTGTCTATCCGTTGATTCCACATCCTCGCCGATTGTTTCAAGCCGTAAATACTTCTCTTCAGCAGGCATCCAGTTTTCTTCCCAGCAGCTTCGACTCCAGGCGGAACTCGCATGAAGTTCTGCTCGTCAAGCGTACCGTACAAATAGGCAGTCTTGATGTCGATGTGTTTCAAAAGGACATTTTTTTCTTGCAGCAATCGTTAAAAGAACACGGAGCGTTGCCTGCTTAACCACAGGCGCAAAAACTTTATCGAAATCCTGTCCGCATACTTGCGTGAAACCTTGTGCAACAAGACGGACTTGTATCGCGTAACCTTTCCTGTTGCAACACGTTTCTTCTTGAAAATCCACCGGCAATCAACTGGCTTAACTCCCGGTGGCAGGTCGACTAACTCCCAGGTTCCGTTTTCTTCGTGAGAGTCTAGTTCCTCCTTGATAGCAGCCTTCCACTGCTCACGCTCCCAACCGCTCACAGCATCTTGGTATGATCCAGGTTCTCCTGACTGTTCGAACGAGGAAACATCCTTCAGCATTTCCACGTGGAACCGCTGTGGTGCAACTCCTTTGGTGTTCCGTCCTGAGCGTCTGACCTCGGGCTGCTTCTGAATGGAAACATTGGAGTCTTCGCTTTCATCGTCATCTTCGTTTCCATCGACCTCTGGTTCTTCATTATCGTCAACTAGATTTTCCAACTGTTGTTCTGTTACATCCTGCACAACGCTGTATCGGAACTCATACTCGACTGTAGCTTCCTCTGATGCAACAAACATTTCCGGCTCATCATCCGATAGGTTCCTCACATCTCGGCTTATCACAATGTTACACGGGGAAACGAAACAACTCAAAATTAAGTCTTTTTCACTCAGCTTGACAGCTAAGTAAAACCAGTCAAATTTGAGTTATTTTGGAAGAACTCAAATTTGAGTTGTTTCACCAAGACCCTGTTTTGAGTAAAAAGTAAGTGTTATGAGAATAGTGGATTTTGGATAAAAAGTATTCAAAGCTAGGTTTTTATGAATAGAAATTTTTACGAAAATTTGAAAATTTCTTGTAATTAATATAATGCACGTATAGGTTTCAAACGAGGTTTAAATTTTATTTTTCTTCACCCATTTTAAAATTAACATGACATATTATTAACAAATATTCTCGCCTGGTGCATACGCCATCCGGATCTAGGTTACGGCAGCGGTCGCGTTTGGTGATCATTTTGCATCCGAGTTTGCATCATCGGAACTCGCGCGGGAAGCGAACGGGAAATCAGTCGAATGTTCTGTTTGTGATGATAATGATGAAAAACATCAGTATTACGTTGAATTAATAAATGCAGTATGGAAGTTAGCACCAAACCACGGTCGTCCACCATAAAGGAAACGCGACCCGGACAGCACACCGGTCAGTGCACCGAGTCGCGAACGTTGAGTGCTTAGGTTAGCAGAAACAGTGCGTAGGTCCAAAGGGTAGTTACTAAGTAGAACCGATCGTGTGATCGATATTAATTTTCTGTGGAAATAAAATTAGTCTTGACTCAACTGTCATGATGTGCAGTCTTTTTTAAAAATCCGAAACCCTCGGAAAGAAAATTGCTTGGATCTTATCTGTGATTAAAAAAGTGAAAGAATAGGTGACCATTTCCTTTTCAAGTAGTTCGAAGTGTAAGTCCAGGAATGTTCCAGGAAATGGGGCGTGCTTTTCGTTTGGCTCATTTTTGGTAACGAAAGATTCCTGAAAATGATAAAAAAAAGGCTGAAAATACATAAAATTATTATATTTATGAGGGAACAAGCCCGTGCACAAGGGGGGGGGGGGGGGGTTTTGGGGGTTTAACCCTCCCCATTATCGACGTTTCATACACTAGGCGCCCCTCCGCCTTTTGGCGAAATTGGGAAAAACCCCTCCCTTGGCGCCACTTCTGTGCACGGGCCTGTGAGGGAACTTACCGAAATTAACAGACAAAACGATCACCAAGTATCAAACTTGAAATCAACATGGCGCAGATAAAAATTTTCACCCAAAATCGTGTATAGCAACAACACCTAATTTTGGATACTTTCGAAGCGAAAAAAAAAACAAAATTATCAACTCCAAATTTACTCAAAGCTAAGTATTTGCGCCATACACGCTAATCTGAAACTACCCATCGACTGGGTCGATTTGACCCGGATTTTTATGTTGTTAGCAGTTGTCAAAATCCGAGTAACGCGAAAACCCAGATTCGTTGAATCTGGGTAAAGATCTGGGTAATCGGCACTTTGTCATTTTCCGGCTTAAGAAAATGGCAGCGGTCAAGAGAACGCTGCAAATTATGAATGTTTTCGCAAAAAAATATGCCGATAAAAGGTGGGAAAACAGTTAAATTATACCGGGGAACTGTTTTCCTGCATCAGGTAAGTGAACATCACATGGAAGTTGGGAGCTTTTAATTAAAAATCTTAATTGAAAATAAATTAACAAAATAAAGGCCCCGGAGGAGCTGGGTACCGTTTACCCAGATTTTGCCACAAATATCGGTAACCCAGATTTGAGTAAAGGTGCCTTTAAGTTTAACTTTAACTTTAAGTTAAAAGTATCCAACAACAAGAACAAAATTGTACTCAATTCAATAGTGTTGGCAGAGTACTTAATTTTAAGTTCTTTTAATCTCAGTTTTGAGTTATTTCGTTTCTCCGTGTATTGGTCTTCAAATCAATCATTCGGTATCCTTTGTGCTGTGGAGAGCATCCAACAAACGTCATCTTCTTCGCTTTCGGCTTCAACTTTGTTCGTTGCTCAAGACGCACAAGTATGAAAATACATTTAGCCCATTTAAAACAAGGTTCCGGAATAAAGCGACGCTTTATTATTTCTTGAGCGATTCCTTGCCTGAATTTTCACGCATCGAGATAGGCCAAGAAATTTCTTGCGATCAGCGTACTACCCATTATGGTCGCTATGCACCAGATCCATGATCGGTTTTGATTTTGTATGGCCTTCTTGGGAAAAGGATTTCGGGTTATCTATCCCTCGACGCAGCACTCGCAAACCGCTTCGATTCCACAGGGTTGAGTTTTGATGCCAGTCACAAGCTCTCGTTTCTCAACCTCGAAAATCGCTTCAGGACCTCGGAATAGAGATCGAGAAGCGTGGAAACAACTACTACCTTAACCAAACTGCATACATCCGGCAACTGGCAGAACGGTTTGGAATGCAAGAAGCAGAATGTTCCAGAATTCCAATGGAGTCTGGCTATATCCAACAAAAGGAGGAGTGAGACAGGCTGCTGAACAACGAGATGTATCAGAGCCTCATCGGCGGTTTATTGTATTTAGCCGTGACAACTAGACCGGATATTGCGGTAAGCACATCAATACTCGGACGTCAGTTCCGTCAATACACCACGTCGGTTCCACCTATCAGCATGTACTTTGTTTTTGAGGCATTTACCACCAGTCCGACCTTTGCTGCTTCGTGTGTCAGGCGGGTGTACAGCTCTGCCACCGTTCCAAATGTTCTGGCAATAATATCCATGTCGTCCGCAAAGCACACAAATTGAACGGATTTTGTGAAAATTATTCCCCGGCTGTTGCGCCCGGCTCGTCGCATAACACCTTCGAGGGCGATGTTGAATATTAGGCAGGAAAGTCCATTACCTTGTCGCAGTCCCCAGCGAGGTTCGAATGAACTGGATAATTCACCCGAAATCCTTATGCTGTTTTGCACCCCGTCCATCATTGCTCTTATCAGACTGGTAAGCTTCCCGGGAAAGCTGTTCTAGTCCATGATTTTCCATAGCTCTGTGCGGCCGATACTGACGTATGCCGAATTGAAGTCGATGAACAGGTGATGCGTTGGGACCTGATATGCACGGCATATATGGAGCATTTGCCGTACGGTGAAGATCTGGTCCATTGTCGACCGGCCGTCGCTGAAACCAGCTTGACAACTTCCCACGAACTAATCTACTTAAGGTGATAGACAGCGGAAGATGTTCTGGGATAGCACTTTGTAGGCGGCATTCGAAATGGTTTTCGCCCTGAAGTTCTCATATTCCAAATGGTCGCCTTTCTTGTGAATGGGGCAGATTACCCCTTCCTTCCACTCCTCCGGTAGCTGTTCGGTTTCCCAGATCCTGACTATCAGCCGATGCAGACAGGTGGCCAAATTTTCTGGGCCCATCTTGGTGAGTTCAGCTGCGATACCATCGTTACCTGCTGCTTTGTTGGTTTTGAGCTGGTGAATGGCATCCTTAACTTCCCTCAGCGTGGGAGTTGGTTCATTTCCGTCCTCCGCTGCACTGGCGTCGTCGTTTCCTCAGTTGCCTACGTTCTCCACGCCATTCAGATGCTGATCGAAGTGCTGCTTCCACTTTTCAATCACCTCACGCCCGTCCGTCTGGAGGCTTCCGTCCTTATCCTTGCATATACCGGCTCGTGCCACGAAGCCGTTGCAGGACGCACTGTAGAACTTCATGTAGAACTTACATATCAAAAAAGTTACTTACGAGATCAAAAAAGTTACGCGGAGCCCCGTGATCGAAAATTAGTTGTAACTCAATCTTCAAATGACTATATCTCAGCGATGGCTCAACCGATTTTCATTTTTTTATGTATCTCTTGTCCGAATCCTAACGTTTTAGATAACTGAACAGAAATCATTCTAGGGATGTTCAAATTCCCTATAGAAAAGTGCAACTGATACAATTTTTTTTGGGCGTGCCCATTTGATTGTAAACGTTCAAAATATTTCAGTAAACATCATAAATCTTAGTGATTCAAATGAATATAGTTTAAGATAACTGAATGCACATCGAAAGCCTAAAGAAAAAACATGAACATCCCTAGCGCTCCCGGAACAGTGGTTAGTTGCAATCAGTGTTGCCACATTTAAATCTGTATTTTGCCTTTCAAAAATCTTTTTAATCTGTATCACCATTTTTTGCCAAAAATCTGTATGAAATCTGTAATATTTCGTGGAAAATCTGTTTGAAATTCTGTAAGTTTCTGGAAAATCTGTATATTCTGTATAATTTTCAAAAATCTGTAATATTGGTATACAGAATTCTGTATGAAAAGCTACGAGAAAATCTGCATGATTACAGAAAAATCTGTATATGTGGCATCCCTGGTTGCAATTAAATTTTCAATTGGCTATATCTCAGCGATGACTTAATCGATTTTCAAAATTATTTTACCAATCTCTTGTCCAAATCTTAAAGTTTCAGATAATTTAATAAAAAATATTTTAGGGGTGTTCAAATTTCCTTTATAACAGTACAATCTCTACAAATGTTATTCGACATGCTCATTTGATTGTGAATGTTCAACATCTTTCAGTAAATATCATAAATCTGCGTTGTTCAAATGCATTTACGTCAATGTCAATAAATTTGAGTGTTTATGCCCAAAAATTTTCCGCTTCTGTTCTCAAGTTATCATTAATCAGACTTATTAGAGCCTATTTAGATTAAATAAATAACACATTTAGTAATTTTTGTGTTGTATTGTAAATTTGACTTATTTTCCTCTATATAGGTAAAAATTTCAACCCGGTATAACTTAATTCATCGTGAGAAAATATAACATTTTATAACGTTGTATTAAGTATCAATACATTATTGATAAACGTTAAAAAATTCATTCAATTCGGTTCACTGGTTTCCGAGATATAACAGCTCAAAAATGAGTTGTCCAAAAAATAGTGTTTTACCCGAACGGTTCTAACTTCGCGAAAAATTATTCAATCGAGTCCAAATTTGTACAAATGATGCACATATAACAGGTTGATAAACAATCAAAATTTGAGATTTTTTGATGCACTCTATGAAAAGTTATAGCATGTTGAATTTTTTTATGGGAGAAAAAAAGTTGCCTATCCCAAACATTTTGGCCATCCCCTGTATATAGATGCTTGCGCACCACCTATCAGTGTATAGTCACTTTAAAATAACATCACAGACAAACAAACGTGAAAATTTGATCACAATCATTAAGATCAATGATCCGTTGCAATACATCTGCTACACAGCTAATATCAATTACCGACGTCGGTACTTTTTTACTGGGTTTTTGAACTGCTGACTACTCGGTAACTTTTTCCATTACCGAAAAGTAGGTATTTTGAAAAATTTCTTATTTGTCAAACATTACCGAAAAAGTCAGTAAAATTTTCAGGGATTTTTTACCGACTTTTTCAGCATTTGTTTATTTACTTCCAGCACCCAGCTCATCGGGATTCAAACTATCTATGTTTCCCTTGATTTTTCCATTACCCATTTTGGGTTAATCATCAGTGCATGCATCAATAGTTATACATCGGAACGCT
Source organism: Aedes albopictus (assembly GCF_035046485.1). Taxonomy (NCBI): domain Eukaryota; kingdom Metazoa; phylum Arthropoda; class Insecta; order Diptera; family Culicidae; genus Aedes; species Aedes albopictus. The sequence goes on along the minus strand of NC_085136.1, from coordinate 83,216,485 downwards.
GTGGCCATGAGAATCTGTCCTGCCACAGCACTGGATAAAAAGAAAAATCAGCGGCTATCAGACAAAATTTGCCCTGTGTCTGAACTTGGCGGAGCAAGATGTGGTTTGTTTCCGACGGCAGAATGTAACATTAAATACACAACCGCCGAGGCAGATATGCAAAATAGTCGCTGATAATTCTTACTTACCCAGTTTATCGAAGACGCAGCAATTGCTCATTTTTCCAGCCAAAAGTAGTGAAAATTCCGGTAAGCAAAGGAACAAATGATTCAGCCGTTGCCGGAGCCTGGTGATGCAATTGTTATTTGACAGCTGCTTGAAAGCGCTGTTTATGTTCCGTTTGAGGGAAAACTCAGTAAACCAACAAAAGCTACTGAAAGTCGGTACTTTGTTTTTACTGACTTTTCCTTTATTCGGTAAATTATCAACATTACTGTGGGTTCGGTACTTGATTCTACTGGAGCCAGTAAAATGTGATGTTCATTCACCGAAGGTCAGAATTCGTTAGTCAAAAACACTGAACTGTCGCTTTTTTCGTAATTTACAGTTGGAGTCCAGTTGAAAAAACTACCGAACTCCTAAATAAAGAATAAGTGTGTATCACTTAGATATAACTCAAACTGGCTCTCTCAAAAGACGAAAGTAATATTTCCTAATCATCAACCTAGAAACAGATATGCGTGCATTTTTGATTCGCATATGAATCTCACATTAATTTCTAAAACAAGCACCGTTTTATGCATAAAATAAAGTGAATACTCTCAGTTGTTTTAATTCACATTTGTAGGGTTCTCGTACTGATTGCATTGCTTTTATATGGGCCAAAGTCACCCTCACAATGAATGATTTGTACTACTGCCAAGGGGCGGATCACTCTTTGAATGTGCATTCGATTTGCATTTAATGTATACAAATGCATTTTTATGTTTTTCCATCGACTTAGCATTGAAATACGCGAATGTCAAAGATTTTGAAAAAAATTGTTGTGATGCATTCTATATTTGTCAATTTGGATACAGAAAACTTGGACCGAAATCGTGAGTAAAATTCTATTTACCAAAGGTCGACAAACTTTATAACACGGAAAATTTTGCAGGATCAGCTCTGATTATGGATGGAACGCGACTGTTGGACTGGTTTGCGCCACGGCACGCCAACGCGCAATGAAGGTGTGGAGAGTCCAGTAGTCACCTGCAGCGGGTGGCGATGTGGGTGGAAGCCAGCGGAAGCACTGAGTATGACGAGAGTGTTGTAATAGCAGGTATCGAAACCCTGCTTTCGGAAATCTCAACAACACTCCCAGGCTGGGACTCACTGAGTTTTAGTCATAAGTGATCAGATGTAAAGAATTCGAGAAATATATTGACTTGATTGTAGAACATGGACGTAAACGGTTTTGTTATTCGCAATCCCATCCGTGCAGTTGAGGGCTTGTGGGCGAGGTGTTACGATTTGTGCTGTTGACGGATTAGACTGAAGCACCCGCTAGCTAAGGAACATTTCGCGACGTGCTGCAGTAACCCTCATCAAGCCACCGCCACCGGTAATCCCACTCTCGTTCAAGGTCAGCATTAAGTAGCCGCATCGTCGACCCGTTCGTCCCACCAGAATTCATCGACCGCCGGACCGTGTCAGGAACCCCCGTGTAGAACGACACGCGGAGCTGACGTAAGCAGTGTTGGTAAAATCACACTCAAAGCAGACTCATGAACCGCTCCAGCGTGAGCAAACTCGCGCGCGATTCTGAATCATTTTCTCACGCGCGAGATTTTCATGCAACATCTCGCTCTCACGAGTCAAGCTCCGAAATCTCATTCGCTTGTAAAACGAATCCAAATCAATTTGAACGGCATTCAATATTATTGTACGCTAGATTTGCTTTTTTTCTATCATATAATCATAAAAAATTTTATGTAAATAATGAGAACACCAAGAAATAAAGCAATGAGTGAAATCGCGAGTCAACTCATGTATGATTTTTTCAGCGGTGATTTTGGCGAGTCAAGAATCGCGCGTGAAACAACTCAACCATGAGATTTGAGAATTTGAGTTTTTACCAACATTGGACGTAAGACGCTATTCCGCCAACGGTTTGCGGGCAACGCTGCTCCTCGACCCTCCGGTAGCTGTTTCGCCAAAGTGCCGGATCGACTCCGGACCACGATTGATCGCCTGTTACCTCCGCCTGGTACCTCGCGTCTGTTCCACCTGTCCCGCGATACCACCAGATCTTCGGACAGCGAAAGTAAATTGTATCGCTATTTAAGCTAGACGTAGACAGCATATTTGAAACTCATTTGTTGTTCGAAACTGACAACTGACAAGAATCAATCATTGTAGCAAGCCATGGGTTGTCAATTTACTTAATTAATAAATGAATGCATTGAAATGCATTTGAATGCAATAAAAAATGTTGATACATCAGATGTTTCAAGAGTGATCCACCCCTTGACTACTGCTCGAATAAATAAGTTTTTCATGCAAAATAGCATAGAAAAAAACAAGAAAACTCATATTACTTTTCAAAACAACTATTCAATATACCTAGAAAACAGCAATTCATTACATGTCCGGTATTCAGCTGTTTTCACTGGGCATTTTAAAACAATGATTTTGTAGAGTACAACAACACGTTTTCTTAATGGAAAATCAACAAAACGTAACTTTTTTCTGCAGCGGATGATCAACGCAAGTTATATTTACCGTATATTATCCACAGTTATACTAAAAATTCATCAAGAAATTTGATCTTCCACTTCCACAGTTATTAACTGAGAGCTTCCTCTGCTAATTGCCATGTTGTATGTGTATATCGTGTGGCAGGCACGATCTTTGCAGAGTATCAAAGCCTAAGAAACTCAACGAAAAGCTCCTGGACCGACCGGGAATCAAAATCGTCACTCTCAGCACTCAAAGTTGCTCTATTGGTATCGAGGCATAGGTAAATGTTCGATTCATTGATGTTAAAATTATAGAAATCCAGCATGTATTGGTTGAGTTTTCAGCGGTCAAAATCGAATCACTTTTCATTATATGCTAAATTTTTGTTTTCGAAATTGTACCCCCATATGTTGCCGAAAGACGTTATCCAAAGTCAAAATCCCAACCGTGTTCGTTACTCACCGGAATCACTATGTACACATCCGGCAGCTTGCCCCGAATCGTCTTCACCAATTCCAGCAGCCCCTCGACCACCTCCTCAGCACTATCGCTAATGTTGTTCGTCCCAACGTGCAGCACAATCGCCTTAGGTCTAACATTTTCCAGCTCCCCATTCTGCAGCCTCCAGAGCACATTCTGTATCCGGTCGTTTCGTATGCTAAAATTCAAACAATGCATCGGCACAAAGTGACTGTTCCAGTACTCGGTGAACTGCAGCGACTCCAGAATACAGTCCCCGACGAACATCACGTCCGGATCCTTCTCCTTGCATTCCTGCACAAATCGCTTGTGCACACTCAGCCACCGATCGTCACCGTCCAGGTCTTTGCAGATCGTGGGAAGCGTAGTCGCAGTCATTTCGAGCCGTCCACCTCGCAGAGATCAACAACAACAACAGCAGCAGCAGCAGCAGCACCCTTCGGATGTAAAACAGGAAAATTGCAGCCGTAAAAAAAATCGTTTGTAAACACACGACCGGCCTGGGATGGGAAGCAAAGATGCAATTCGACCTAAAATTAGTGCACCGATCAGTGGAAGGTCAACAAGGTGAGGAAATGAGCACTAATTTAACTGCTGCAACACACAAGAGGCCAGAAAAAAGCACTTTTCCCTAGCAGGCAGCAGCTGCACAACCTTTCTTTTGCACTTTTTTTCTTGACGTCGTCGTCGTCGTCGCCGACTGTCTGTCTGGCTTGTCATCCACCTTCGCTTTGACAACAACAACTTTCTCTGGTGGTCGCGGCGCATTACACCGAATGGTGGGTGCGAAAAGAGGAATAATCTTCTCGGTGTGCATTGCGCTACCTGGGTGTGATAGGGGGAAACACTGTGCGGAACACTGGAACAAATTCGAAGGGCAATCGTGAATGAATCAGCGGGTGATTTTGCTGAGTGTGTTTTCTTTGCAGATTAGTTCTGATAATGGTATTAACAAATATTCACATGGTAGTGACGGTACCTCCTGTCAAAACTTCATTTATAAAATCGGCTCATAAAATGGACTATTGCGAGGATATAACACATGCACTGAGCCAAATAAACTTAAGATTACCATAAGACCCAACTTATGAAATGGCCATTGGTGATTTGATGTTGCATGAAGAAGAAGAAGAAGAAGAAGAAGAAGAAGAAAAACGATGATGTTTTGAAAAATCCCTATCCCTGTAACACAGGGTAAGATTTTAAAATGGATCTATGAAATCTAATTGAAAACGGTTTGATATACGGTGTTAGACTTTGGACGGACTACATATTGAACGTATAAATTTAAATTTAACATTTTTTTTCTTGATAGGTACTTAATTTGTAGTCCGTCCAAAGTCTAACACCGTACATCAAACCGTTTTTAATTCGATCATCTGAAAAACTAAAAAAAACATACATTTCTGATTTTTTCCAAATTTTCACCAAATTTCCTGTTTATTTTTTGATAAAAATATAAAACCATGGTACACCTTTGGTCCCGAGACCTTGAAAACGTGAAAAAACTAATATATTTGCATATTTTTTGGACAAAAACACAATTTGGCCCATTCACTGCATTTAACTGAAAACTACAATTCAATAGATTTCAAACAAAAAAAAAGAAGTTTAAAATCGGTTAACTGGTTCAAAAGTTATGATTTTTGAAAAAAAAAATGTTTTTAAAAACCTTGATTTTTAGAAATACCCTATCTGAAAATTGGTCACCCTAATGACGAAATGAAAAAAAATACGGGTCTAATTATTTTCGAAGAACTACGAGCCAACCAAGGTTCACGACAATCGGATTTGCACTATATCGTTTTTCTATGGAATGGCTGAAATAATATAAGAAAAATTTTAAAATTTCCTGCTGAAATTCTTATAAAAAGTATTACAGAGAGTCATTCATAAATTGTCTGCAGGAACTCTTTCAAAATTTCTCGAGGAATTCGTTTAAAAAAATTCTATGAGTTGCTTCAGAAATTTATCAAAAAAATTCTTTAACAATTATTCCAAATATTTCTTAAATAGTTGCTCTAGAAATTTTTCCAATGATTCCATTAGAAAATTTTCAGCAGAATTCTTTGACTGATTTCGTCAGAAAGTGCCCCAGGGATATTCCTACAAAATTCTACTCTTGACTCTCTACTCTGTTTTTTTATTGAAAAATCTTACACGGATTCCTTCAGAAATTTCTCGAGCAATTTCTAAAAAAAACGTCTAGGGATTCTAAAGAAATTAATTCAAGGGACTCCTTTAAAAATGAAAAAAAAATGACTTCTTTTTAGATAAAGGGTACTTAAAATAAACTATAAATAAATGACTACTTATAACATCTTCCATACATTTCCTTAGAAACTCCTTTACATTTTCACTTCAAATTGCATTCTCATTTTTAAGATTTTTGGGATTTTTTATAAAATTCTCCAAAGATTCATTAAAACTTAGAGGGTTTTCTCGTTTTTCATAACTTCTTTTAGGAATTTCTTAGACAATCTTCAAGAATTATTTTCAAAATTCTTCAATATACTTTTTCAAGGAATACTTCAAAGAATCTTCCTTGAATTACTTCTAGAATTGCTCCATCATGAGTTCTTTTATTACTCAAGGAATTAATAGAGGAATTCCATTATAAAACTTTCCAAGGATTTCAGTTGTTTTTCCAGTGATTACTTCAAAAATTATTTATGAGGTTTTTTGAAGAATTTCTCAAGGGATTACTACTCCGCAATTTTTTTCAAGGATTTCTTTTGAACGTCTTCAGTTTGTTCCTTCAGATTTTTCTCCAGGGATTTATTCTGAAAATACTCTAAGGATTTGTTTAGGAAATCCTGCTATACGATTTATTTGAAAATTACTTCTGGAATTTCTTCATTTTTTTCAGAGGGATTTTCTAAGGTTTCTCTTAAAAACTTATCACGCGTTTTCTTCAGAATTCCTGTTATCTTTCAGAATTTCCCAGGAGTTCTTCCTGGAATTAATACAGGACATCACGACCTCGTGCATGAAATCTTTCAGAGATTCCATTCTGGATATCATTAAAAATTCCTGTTCATTTCTGATCAAATTTTGCTCAAATAATAAATATACACCAAAGAGTTTCCAGTGAAAATTTTGGCCAATTTTATCAATCCATTGCAGAGTTACAGCCGTGTTTCTGTGTCCGGATTTTTGCGGATACAAACCTTATATGATGTTGAATAGGATGCTAAAGTGGAGGCCATATGCGCTCATGCTTCCATTTAACCACGTGTAAAATGTACGCATATCGCCTTCACGTTAACCTCCTATTGAACATCATATACAATCGTGTGTTGACTGGGGCGATACCTTGCAACCATTCCTCCGGAAACACTTCTTCCTCTCAAATCTGTGTAATGACCCTATGTAGTGCTGTCATCAGTGCTTCTCCATCGTATTTTAGAAGCTCGCTTGGTATTTGATCTGCTCCAGTGGCTTTGTTGTTTTTCAACCGGCTAACCTCCTCCTCAATATTTTTGAGGTTAGGGGCTAGAAATCTTTCGTTACCACCCTCAGCATGTCATGTCGAATACTCACGCCAGCTATGGATATATGTGCTGCTTTTTCACCTCATTCCTCTCATATCACAATAATAGTAGCATTGACCCTCTTAATGACCATGACGCATACTGCGTTTTTTCTGCACAGATTTCCATGGCTCAGATACCCCCCAATCATTGATTGCAAGAATGTAAAATGTCGCGACAGTGATCAAACAGAACATTCCTACCCCTTCCCGTTGCTCTGAGGTATGGCACGTCGATGCACTCCTCTCCTCTTCTTGGCGTTACGTCCTCACTGGGACAAAGCCTGCTTCTCAGCTTAGTGTTCTATGAGCACTTCCACAGTTATTAACTGAGAGCTTCCTCTGCCAAAGACCATTTTGCATGTGTATATCGTGTGGCAGGCACGAAGATACTCTATGCCCAAGGAAGTCAAGGAAATTTCCTTTACGAAAAGATCCTGGACCGACCGGGAATCGAACCCGTCACCCTCAGCATGGTCATGCTGAATACCCGTGCGTTTACCGCCTCGGCTATATGGGCTATATGGGGCGATGTACGCTCTGTGATAAATAAATGAACGTCAACAATGTGCCAGGGGAAGACAAACAAGAACGTGTCTGCTCTGCCCTGGTCTGGACCATATGTGACATGTGACAACATATCAGTGTATCTAACTGGCTTTCATTCTAGCTAGTCCGTTATGTACCATTCAGTGGAGCACATCTGTTGCCCTTCTGCGTGCAAGGATAATCGGGGTGTTGAAGTGCGGTGGGTGAAAAGTGGGTGTCAGACTTCCACTTCATCAAAACGGGCATGTCTGAGCTTCCCAAGAACCACGTACAGTACCTCACTTCCCAGAACAAATCAGTTCCAAACGAGCGATTCTTGTTATAAGTGAGCTTATTAGGAACTTCTAAACTCCTCATTACTCCTTATCTTGTTCAGCAGGTTTTTTCTCGCACTCTCTTCGAAATCAAAGAAACGACTATAAAAGAACACCATAGAAATCGGATGTGTGTGTGGGCTGCGAGTGTTGTACGATCACACTTTTTCCAAAGTGCGAAATAAACTTCCAACAGCCAGCGGAGGGAACTTTCGGCCTCGCAACACAACCTCAACCTGACTGATGAACTCGGCCGAGCAGGATAATGAGGTGCTATGGCAAGCGCGCAAAAAAGCGTCTAGCTCTAGCACATGGTCTGACGTTTCACTTCCATCAAACAGCATTTAATTAGAGACAGAAAAGTTTTACCCCTCGTTGGAAGTTGTTCCAGCTATTGTGGCGTTTGCACTAAATTGGTTTCCGAAAAAACTTCATTGACTTCCGCTGCCTTTTCTATGCGTTAAACATTACGTCGGAAGTAGTGCGCTGTATAGAAAATCAAATTTACTGTACAGCGCACTACTTCCGACGTTATGTTTAACGCATAGGAAAGGCAGCGGAAGTCAATGAAGTTTTTTCGGAATTCAATTTAGTGCTAAACGCACAATATTTGGCTGTTCGGAGATGAATGATGCCGTAAAATGGTAACACATGGTAACACATTATTGGAAGGCGTGGTTGTGTTTTGTGTAGACTGAGGCTTCCATTGAGCTGAAAGTTTTTCGAATGATGATACAGTATTATCTTTTCCAGATGCGTGACTAGCCTTAACGTGCATATAAAACAAATAAAGCTCTTCTAGATTCCACAGGTAAGTAGGTACTGCATTTCAATGAGCGTCTATAACGAAACAAAAAATAATATTTTCTTTTCAACTTCACAGCACCTAGGGTATTGGTTCCCTTCTTAAGCATGTGGCTCCCATTTTCATCTTACGAAAAACAAAGGATTGAAGCGCTGTTTGTTTTGTTTCTTATTTTTGTATTTTTTGTTAGAAGGGAGCACCCATAAAAACAAAAAGAACGGAATCAATCGGTGCCGTAATCGCTTGTTTTCGAATAGGATGAATATGGGAGCGTGAGCTTAATGATGGAACACATACCCTAATTTATCATTATTTCATAATCTGATTTGCTGTTGCCTTTATATAGTAGGACACAAAAATTACGTCGAGTAAATGGTAAACAATAAACCAACGTGAACCAGTGCCTTGCAGCCATTGTCCAACGCTTTTCGCCATTCTCGCAACATTCGTTGTTTGTAGTGGGCGAGCGATTGCATCAAAAGCTTCTTCCATAATTAAGTAACATTCTGACGTATCAGGCGCCATTTTCATCTAATATTAATGTTTTAGATTAAGATTTATAAAATTCGAGGCACATGTACACCACAGAAAAACTGACGTAACACTTAAAACATATTACATTACAAAACACTAGGTGGCGGTAGTCAGCAAACGTCAAACAGTAGCAGAAACGATGCCAGCGCCGCAAGTTGCCGAATATTTGAATCAGCTGCTAAAAAAGTAATCAATGAGAAGATAGTAGAGTGTAACGTCTATTTCTCGGTATATACACTGACATTTGTATACTTGAATATTGTTTCGCTGTTCTTTCTTCCGTTCCAGTAAGTTCTTTTCGGGTTCCTCTAGAAATTTATCCTGGAATTCTGCTAGAGATAACTCTTGAAGCATTTGTAGGGATTTCTCCTGAAATTCTCTCAACGACTCTTCTAGGGTCGTCTAAAAATTTTTCAAAATTCCTCCGGGGGTTCCTTTAGAGATTTAATAAAAAAAATTCTCAAACAAGATTATCGTTTCTTATTTTTTTTTCGAGATTGATATTAAATATACGACTTGTTATGGTTCTCCTTATACTTCTCTTCTTTAAGGATAATTGAAACTGTTTCCATCCATCTCATATCCTGCGAGAAGCTAATAAACTCCGCTTTGCTGGCACTCACAGGTGTAAGAAAAACGACCAAAGCACTCCGGATTACATAACCTACTTATCTGCCCGTATGTGTCTGATCGACCTGTTGTGCAACCACGTGGAAAGTGACTTCATCTTCATTCCTTGCTTCATTTCGAAAGAATTGCCTTGTAACTGGCAGAGTTTGCTCCGAACATCGACCAACATATTCAATTTACTATATGCCTCCTTATATGGGAAGGCATAGGATGAACACACAACATCAGCAGAAAGCGGATTGTCCTTCGGGTGAAATGTTCTCGTTAGTAATGGTAATGGCATTTTTGTCAAGTATGGTCTTTTTTTTAGATAGTTTGGTTCTCTTCGCGTATGACACCAGAAATCGGCTGACATACAACACTGTTCACATAACATAATAACACTATCATCGATATTCTCAGTCGAGCGTAAGTCGTAAAGTGCTTTAGAATCGAGAAATTGTACACTGTCTACAGCAAGCAAAACACTCATAACGGACCATTGACTTGGAAAATTATACTCGTTTCTACAGCTTCTCTTCTCGTCCCAAGACTCGCCTGTGCTGCGAAAAAAAAAAAATAAATTCAGTTCCACTTCTAATGTTGGGTTGCTCTAATGCTGAAGGTTGGTCTGAGCTATCCTAATCGTAGCAACTAACCAAGCCAGGCCAGATCAAACTTTCTACAATCACAGCACAAAAACAAAGAACAGTAGCAATAGAACCAGATCGGTATCGATTGGAAAACGCAAATGGCGAGGATACACAGAATACACTGTGTTAATCGCATAATGTGATACCATAGAGGTGAAAATTTAGACTTATCAAAAATATCTGCCCAATTCCGCCCTTCTTTGGCCTCAAGTTTGAGACTCAAGAAGGGCAGCTAATTATTATGTTAGCGCCGTAAGGGCAAAACACTATGGAGGGCACCCTGGTGACTTAGGGACAAAACGTCGAAAATGAGTAATCTAAGCAATCTAGTGAGTTTTTATTCTGTTTACCGCAGCGACTCCATCAAAGGCTGTAGGATGGAATGTTTGTTAGTCGGGAAGGTATCGTTGGATCTGGATTCACTTTGATAGTTTAATCATGACATGCAGGTTGCAGCGCTATTGCTCACTACACGCGGAGAGCAAGCAATTCACTATAAACGACGACCATCTAGCAACCGACGACAGCTTCGACGGGCTGCCATCAGCATGGTTGACTCTGCGAGCGAGTCTAACCACCGCGCAAAACACACTCCTGACGTACGAACACACCAACCCACACGAAATCAATCACCAATTCTTTCACTTGTATCTGACGACTAACTCAGAGGAGAGCCTTCCTGAAACGCACTGTAACAACAGCACCTGGCATCTTATAACATATGGTTTGGTTTACGGCGAGACTTGCCGGTACTTTCTAAAGTTTTTTTTTATGGCGGAAAACTTGGAAAAAAAAACAAAACTGCTTTGGAAGCCCTTGGCAGAACTCAGAACAAAAGAAATCTTTTGACACATTTTTGGAACAGTTTTACAAAATGTCTAGAAACAAAAGAAATCCTATGTTTTTTAAAAGAGATCATGTAGAAATTCTTGAAAAAAAAAACTGAAAAAAAATCTGAATGAACTGCTAAAAGATTCCTCTGAAGAGAAATCCTTGAAGGTAAGTTTGAGAACAGTCCAGAAGAATTTCCAAGAAAATACATAATAAAATCTGTAGAATTTCATAAAGGACTCTCTGTGTGAATTTCTGTAAAAAAAAACATGTTGAAATTTGAAAAACTAAAGAAATTATGCAAACATCTTGGAAGTAATCCGTGGAGAATTTTCAATTAAAACCAAGCTGCAATCCCTAAAGAAATTCCTGAAAAATTCCCTGGATAAGATGAGCTGTATGAATCCCTTAGAAGTACTGCGAGATTTTTTGATAAAAACGCCCGAGAAAGGGAATCCTTTAAAAAATCTCAAAAAAATCCCAGAACTATTTTAAAACAATCCTCGCAGGATTTCTGCATTTAAGGTGAAACATCAAGAAATCCCATTGTAGTGTTGCATACAAACTTTAGAGGCACAAATCTGACGAACGAAGCATCAAACTAAGCTGCACTTGTTTATTCTGGCTTTGGGGCCATCCATAAACCACGTGGTCTCCTTAGGGGGGGGGGGGTCCGGGCAAAGACCACGGTCCATACATTTTTTTTGTATGAACGAAAGACCACGCGGGCGGGGGCTTCGGAATCTTCCAAAAAATGACCACGTGGTTTATGGACAGCGCCTTTGCTCACTTGTAAAAAGAGGCAGCTTTTCGAAATCAAGCGTATTTGTTTACGAATTTTCAAGATTGGTGCTCTTGAAAACGTGAGTAGGGATCTAAGACGGCCATTGTGGCAGCCATATTTGTATTCTCTGAAGTTTCTCCTTAAGAATATCTGAAGCGACCACTGAAATAATTCTTGGAGGAACGTCTGAAGGAACTCAAGAAGCTTTTTAGGAAGAAATTAATGAAATATTTCCAGAAGTATATGGGGGAATCTTGAAAACAGCCATTGCAAGTTTCGCAAAGGAATCCATGGAAGAATTTATGAAGGAAAGTTTCAAAATATTTCGAAAGGATTTCTGAAGGAATCCCTGGAGAAATTTCTGAAGGAATTCGCGATTGATCTCCGGAATCCAATGGAATTCCAAGTTATTTTTTTCTAAAGAAATTTCCGAGGAAGTCCATTAAATGTGTTTTAAAGAAATATTTGAAAAAAAAAAAACAAATATGAAGGTTTCTCTTGAAAAATGGTAGAAGGGCCACAGAAACATGGAAACATGGAAACATGGTTATAAAAATGGCTCAAAAAAGCTCATTTCCGAAAATAGGAACACATCATTATTACATGAAACCAAAACTAGATTGAAACGTTACAGCCTTCGGTTTGGTCGAACACAAATCCATAACTCAACACAAAAGACCATCATTTGCGGTTTTCTGATCACAGAATTGTGGCTACAAATGATTTCCGTCACCGCCTCCGCCTGGCCTGATGCGGTCACAATTTCTCCATCCATCGCATCGTCTGTCCCTAGTTGGCAATAATGGACTAATGGATTTCTTCACCTCTAGACGCTACGGTGGCATTAGGGTGGCCCAAGTTACCCTTTGGACCAATCTCTGACAGTGAAATTCCTGACTTCGTAGTACATATCTGCCGTATGCAGCATAGTTGTCCCATGTTCTATAGGATTTCCTATGAACATGGGACAACTATGCTGTACACGGCAGATATTGGGTTCGAATGGTTGATAGTCTTTCTCAAGGTTTCAATTTCTACAGTTAATGCCTTTTGGGCCAGCTTACTGTGGCAATACTCATTGGTGATGATGATGACGTGGTTGGGAAAACTCTTCGATGGTGACAGAATTTTCCCACGTTCCCTGCGGTGGTGTGCTTCAGCTGCATCTGCATCAAAGGTGCGGCAGAAGACATTAATACCCGAACAATGGAAACCTTAGAATAGCACTCGTCGTCACCGTATGGAAATGGGATTATGCTGGAACTGGTGTGGGCAAGAGCCCCGATGCATTGTGTGCCGGAATGAAGACGACCGAAGAGAATGGGAATCCTGGGAAACCTGGGGATGTTCGATTCTCTTAATTAGTGCAAAGCCCTAACACCAAGACCACAGCCCGGATCGAGACAGACAGACAGACCGGCAGGCAGACGAACCAAAACCCGGACCGGATTGAGTGGAAATCGAGCAGGGGAAATCGATTACTCATTCATTGTTTCCTGAGTTGCTTGCTTGAGAAGGAACTCGTCTCGACGACGGTGGGCAAACTTGAGCAGAAGTTCGGACGAGACGGGTGGGTTTGCAATTAAGCTCGGCAAAATATTTAGGTAGATTCGAATTGGTACCCTGGGGCAACGATAACGGGAACAAATGTAATCTTTTATGAAGTTTGCCACCCACCACCCTCTCTCCCTCACACAGAATTGTTTGAATTGCTGGCTTAAATGTTGGAAATGGGTTTTCCGGGCAAGCTTTTGTCGGTTGTTTGATGAAGTCAGGCGTGAAACCGGTTCGTTTGTCACTTCCATTTGTTCAATATTGGCCATTCGTCGTCGTTGTCGTCGTCGTCGCATGGAAAACGTACCGACCAGGATCAAGCCATCGACCGGGCAGGTGACACATCTGCACGTAAATTCAATATTGGACTAAGCGTGTCAGTTTTCAAATGGGGGGTCCGAACAGGTATGAGGAAGAAGGAAATCGTATGTACGAGAGTACGCATAAAAATGGGTTTTCCGCATATGTTATTTGGATTTAGTTTGTTAAACCACGTAATGAAATGGTATGATTTCCTGGAAGGTTTCGTGTCAACTGATAGATACAGGGGATACTCATAATAACTGGGACAGGTAAAATTTTCACTTTTCAAAAAATGTTCAACTCGCTGTAACTTTTTGAAAAGGGCATCAAATATTCTCAAATTTTTACTGTAAGTTAATGAACTAGTTGTGTATCAGTGGTCAAAATTTGGAAAAGATCGAGCTATTTTACACGAAGTAATAAGGTTCTAGAAAAAAGGTATAATTATACGATAGCTTTCTTTGAGCTGTTCTATCTCCAGATTCAATAAACCGAATGCAATGAAATTTTGATCATTTATGACTAATATAATGAGTTATTGAAAACTTTTGACTAAACTTAAAATTCTTCACACGAAAGAAAATTATAACGATTAGATTATTTTTCTAATATAACACCAATTAATCCAAAACTTCAACATCGTTTCAAAATTCGAGATAGTAATTATAGTTCATTTAAATTCCCTCTAATTGACTTGAATATATTTATGTTTCAAGGGAAAGCTACCAAATAGCCGGCATTAAATTGAAAAAGTAATGGGATGCACATGAAAAAAAGATAAATTTACTAAAAAATCATAGAATAAATTAAATCGCTATAACTTTTTTTAAATTAATAATTTCAAATTAAGTTAACTGTTTTCCAAAGTTCATTATATTAGTCGTAAATGATCAAAATATCATTGCATTCGGTTCATTGATTCCGGAGATAGAACAGCTCAAAGTTAACTATCGGATAATTATACTTTTTTCTATAATGTTTATAACTTTGTGTGGAATGGCCCGATCTTTTCCAAATTTGAATCACTGATACACAACTAGTTGATGAACTTACAGTAAAAATTTGAGAATATTTGATGCCCTTTTCGAAAAGTTACAGCGAGTTGAACATTTTTTGAAAAGTGAAAATTTTACCTGTACCAGTTATTTTGAGTATTTCCTGTACCATTTCTGTAGAAAAATGTTTGCACATAAGTACTTAAAAAAATGCAAAGAAGAGCTTGGTGGTCGCATGATTCAGTCCGATTCGTATGCAGAAGTTTCTATGTTCAATCCCAGGTCTGCCTTTTCTTCAACTGTTTTTCTATCTACATTTATTTTCTTCTTCACATAAACATGACTCGGCTTTTTCGATCTATACTATTAAAATGGCTAGTAAAGAACAGCCCGACGTTTCGTATAACTTAAGTACGCCAACGCCACAATTATTTTACTTTGGACCACTGTACCATCCAGGGGCTGACACTGGACCAAAAAGGCATAACCCTTAAAAATCGATAACCTCCATTTACGTTATGAGTCGGGACTACCTAAATAGATTTTTAACCTAAATGGAATTCAAGGTTACAAGGAAGTTTGAGAAGGGCCAGTGGCTAGTATATGCAAAGAGAAGGGGATTCATGGCTTGTAGATGTAAAGGGGGAAGGGTTAGTGGGATTTCAAAAGAGTTTCAAGGGGAGGGGGGGTAGTCAGAGGCGTTTTCAGGTGTTTCAGAAAGCTTCTAGGGGGCTTTATAGCAGAGTTGATGTACACGTGCTGTAGTCCCATGTACGGGAGCCACATTACAGGCGAGCTCCCAGGAGCATTGTACATTTTGAGACTGAAATTAGTGCGCCTCATTTTTTTTAGTTTATACAGTGTATCAAACAATTGTCCGTACAGCAATTTTTTTGTAAAAATGTTTATAACTTTTTTATACGTCAATCAAAACTGCTGAAATTTTGACCAAACATGAATCATATATTACTGCTCTATTGGTAAAATTTTGAGCGAGATCGAATAAGTTTTCTGAAAGTTATAGAACTTTTAGTAAAACTTGTAAGATTTTTGAACACATTTTTAAAACATTATATCTCAATATGTAGTAGATGAAACTTTTTCAATCTTTTTTGTGTTACAGCTTATACCGAAGGCTTTCATATGCAGCTTCATTTGAGGTTTTATATTCACTACAAAAAATATGAAAAATTTGCTTATGCAGTTGACGGTATTTAAAAAATCACCATATTTTGAACATATAATCTGCCAAACGTTTTCTACCAATAAAAGTGCATTAACTGAACGAAAAATACATAGGACCTACTCTTCATATGTTGTTTAGTAGGCCCTGTATAAAAATATTACATTAAGAGAGTTTAAAAATGTTTAAAACACTTGGCACTTTTATTGATCATAATATGATAAATTTCCAAATAATACTCTGAATATATACAGATTTTTCATAATTTTTGTAGTGAATATAAAACCTCAAACGAAGCTGCATATGAAAGCCTTAGGTATAAGCTGTAACACAAAAAAGATTGAAAAAGTTCCATCGACTACATATTGAGATATAATGTTTTAGAAATGTGTTCAAAAATCCTAAAAGTTTTACTAAAAGTTCTATAACTTTCTGAAAATTTATTCGATCTCGCTCAAAATTTTACCAATGGAGCTGCAATATATGGTTTATGATTGGTCAAAATTTCAGCGTTTTTGATTGACGTATAAACAAGTTAAAAACATTTGAATGAAAAATTATTATGACCAAAAAATTGTTGTACGGACAATTGTTTGATACACTGTAGGCTCTCCGATGAGCTTCACGATGATTTCAGAGGGGGTTCAGAGACGTTTTAGCGTTTCAGGTTTAGGATGTTTGAGATGTGATTTAGGAGGCTTCGAAGGATCAGGAGAGTTTGACAGAGGTTTAATGGGGGTTTTAGAGGCGTTCTAAAGCATTTAAAAGCGTTTCAGGTCGTTTTAGGAGCTTTCACACTAATTTTAGGGGGCTTCTGAGATTCTCAGGAGAGTTTCACATAGATTTCATGGGGTTTCCAGAGGCGTTTCTGGGCGTTTCACGAGGTATCAGGAGACTCAAAGGGGGCTTCAGAGGCTCGCAGATGAATTAAACCGGAGGTTGTTGGGGTTTCAGAGGTGTTTCAAAGCATTTCAGGAGGTTTCTTGGAGTTTCTCAAATGGATAATGAGCTGTCCACTTGACAGCACATGGTTGCATGAGGCTATGCAAGCATGAATTTAATTCATAATACTCCAATAGATCACTGATTACGCTTGTAGATCAGATGGCTGAAACTCCAGGGAGATCTCGGATACTGCTATACTACCATAGAACCAACTACTTGATAGCCCATAGTATAGTTACCTGCAGCTGTTCGAGTATGAACCTTAGTTATAAGGCTCTTAGAGACAATCAACTACGTTGGTAGATCCTATGTCCCATACACAAGGAAGTTTTTGGAGATCCTCAAACTGACAATGAACTCACCATGTGACAACGTACAGCTACATGAGGCAGTGTAAGCACAAAATTCATTCATAATACACCAAGAGATTATGGAATACGCTTGTAGATCAGGCATAAACTCCAAGGAGTTCTCGGATACTACAATCATATAGCTTAAGACTTGATAGAACATAGATGCCAGAAGGTTGTAGCTAGTAACTCTCGCGGATTCGATGATCACTACTCAAAAGAAAAACTTAAAGAAACAGTGAACTCACCACTTGATAGATCATAGCTACCTGAGGCTATGTGAGTTTGTACGTTGGCCTTAAGCTCTTAGAGACAATCAAATACGTTGCTAGATTCAATGACCTATACTCAAGGAAGTTCTTGGAGGTCCTCAAAAAGAAAATGAACTCACCACTTGACAGCATATAGTTGCATAGGACTGTGCAAGCATGATTTTTATTCATGATGCTCCAATAGATTACGCTAATAGATCAAA